>NC_092151.1:5487632-5495132 GCF_045791955.1 Oncorhynchus clarkii lewisi | reverse complement strand
GCCTAAGCAGGTGCAGGTAGAGGAACACGTTGTGTGTGCTAGCTAGCCTAAGCGGGTAGCCAGGTGACAAAGCACTAGCACCTGTACTGCTGTCACACGCATGGCAAATGAACCACGGAGAAGGTAGAAGCTTGTAAGCAAGTTTTCTATCTGTAACTCTAGTTATTCACTGTCTTTGTTTTATCTGATTAATGTTGTATACAGGAAGCAGGTCGTTATTCCTGTTAATTCAGCACAGGATGTTTGTCTGCAGGGTGCAAATATTTTTGGTTTAGTTTTATTATGGAGATTTGTGGGGTAGAGGGTGGGGGAGTTGGCAGGGGAATTAGCTGATAAGGATGACCCATAGAAGTCACCATTATAGTGAGTACACTGTCAGCTTAAAGTAAAGTCTAGGTTGACTCTTTATGTCTGACCTGCGTTTGTATTTGTATCAGCATATCATTCATTGTGTATAAAATAATGATATATTAATCGCAGAGGGTTAATTCACAGCATATCTCAATCATATCTGTCTTTCTACATAGAACAAATGTTCTGTTTCTATAAAGCAAAGCTACAGTGTTGGTGTCTACCATTAGGCTGGTCTAGGGGAGATGTGTTGGTGTCTACCATTAGGCTGGTAGGCTGGTCTAGGGGAGATGTGTTGGTGTCTACCATTAGGCTGGTCTAGGGGAGATGTGTTGGTGTCTACCATTAGGCTGGTCTAGGGGAGATGTGTTGGTGTCTACCATTAGGCTGGTCTAGGGGAGATGTGTTGGTGTCTATCATTAGGCTGGTCTAGGGGAGATGTGTTGGTGTCTATCATTAGGCTGGTCTAGGGGAGATGTGTTGGTGTCTACCATTAGGCTGGTCTAGGGGAGATGTGTTGGTGTCTACCATTAGGCTGGTCTAGGGGAGATGTGTTGGTGTCTATCATTAGGCTGGTCTAGGGGAGATGTGTTGGTGTCTATCATTAGTCTGGTCTAGGGGAGATGTGTTGGTGTCTATCATTAGTCTGGTCTAGGGGAGATGTGTTGGTGTCTACCATTAGTCTGGTCTAGGGGAGATGTGTTGGTGTCTATCATTAGTCTGGTCTAGGGGAGATGTGTTGGTGTCTACCATTAGTCTGGTCTAGGGGAGATGTGTTGGTGTCTATCATTAGTCTGGTCTAGGGGAGATGTGTTGGTGTCTATCATTAGGCTGGTCTAGGGGAGATGTGTTGGTGTCTATCATTAGGCTGGTCTAGGGGAGATGTGTTGGTGTCTACCATTAGGCTGGTCTAGGGGAGATGTGTTGGTGTCTACCATTAGGCTGGTCTAGGGGAGATGTGTTGGTGTCTATCATTAGTCTGGTCTAGGGGAGATGTGTTGGTGTCTACCATTAGGCTGGTCTAGGGGAGATGTGTTGGTGTCTATCATTAGGCTGGTCTAGGGGAGATGTGTTGGTGTCTACCATTAGGCTGGTCTAGGGGAGATGTGTTTGTGTCTACCATTAGTCTGGTCTAGGGGAGATGTGTTGGTGTCTACCATTAGGCTGGTCTAGGGGAGATGTGTTGGTGTCTACCATTAGAATGGTCTAGTCTGGTCTAGGGGAGATGTGTTGGTGTCTACCATTAGGCTGGTCTAGGGGAGATATGCTGGTGTCTACCATTAGGCTGGTCTAGGGGAGATATGCTGGTGTCTACCATTAGGCTGGTCTAGTCTGGTCTAGGGGAGATGTGTTGGTGTCAACCATTAGACTGGTCTAGGGGAGATATGCTGGTGTCTACCATTAGGCTGGTCTAGTCTGGTCTAGGGGAGATGTGTTTGTGTCTACCATTAGGCTGGTCTACTCAGGTCTAGGGGAGGTGTGTTGGTGTCTACCATTAGGCTGGTCTAGTCGGGTCTATGGGAGATATGCTGGTGTCTACCATTAGGCTGGTCTAGGGGAGATGTGTTGGTGTCTACCATTAGGCTGGTCTAGGGGAGTTGTGTTGGTGTCTACCATTAGGCTGGTCTAGTCAGGTCTAGGGGAGATGTGTTGGTGTCTACCATTATGCTGGTCTAGGGGAGATGTGTTGGTGTCTACCATTTGGCTGGTAGGTTGGTCTAGGGGATATGTGTTGGTGTCTACCATTAGGCTGGTCTAGGGGAGATGTGTTGGTGTCTACCATTAGGCTGGTCTAGGGGAGATGTGTTGGTGTGTACCATTAGGCTGGTCTAGGGGAGATGTGTTGGTGTCTACCATTAGGCCGGTCTAGGGGAGATGTGCTGGTGTCTACCATTAGGCTGGTCTAGGGGAGATGTGTTGGTGTCTACCATTAGGCTGGTCTAGGGGAGATGTGCTGGTGTCTACCATTAGGCTGGTCTAGGGGAGATATGCTGGTGTCTACCATTAGGCTGGTCGAGTCTGGTCTAGGGGAGATGTGTTGGTGTCTACCATTAGGCTGGTCTAGGGGATATGTGCTGGTGTCTACCATTATGCTGGTCTAGTCAGGTCTAGGGGAGTTGTGTTGGTGGCTACCATTAGGCAGGTCTAGTCAGGTCTAGGGGAGATGTGTTGGTGTCTGCCATTAGGCTGGTCTAGTCTGGTCTAGGGGAGATTTGTTGGTGTCTACGATTAGGCTGGTCTAGCGGAGATGTGCTGGTGTCTGCCATTCGGCTGGTCTAGTCAGGTCTAGGGGAGATGTGTTGGTGTCTACGATTAGGCTGGTCTAGGGGAGATGTGCTGGTGTCTACCATTAGGCTGGTCTAGTCTGGTCTAGGGGAGATGTGTTAGTGTCTACCATTAGGCTGGTCTAGGGGATATGTGCTGGTGTCTACCATTAGGCTGGTCTAGTCAGGTCTTGTGGAGATGTGCTGGTGTCAACCATTAGGCTGGTCTAGTCAGGTCTAGGGGAGATGTGTTGGTGTCTACCATTAGGCTGGTCTAGTCAGGTCTAGGGGAGATGTGTTGGTGTCTGCCATTAGGCTGGTCTAGTCTGGTCTAGGGGAGATGTGCTGGCGTCTACCATTAGGCTGGTCTAGTCAGGTCTAGGGGAGATTTGTTGGTGTCTACGATTAGGCTGGTCTAGCGGAGATGTGCTGGTGTCTGCCATTAGGCTGGTCTAGTCTGGTCTAGGGGAGATGTGTTAGTGTCTACCATTAGGCTGGTCTAGGGGATATGTGCTGGTGTCTACCATTAGGCTGGTCTAGTCAGGTCTTGTGGAGATGTGCTGGTGTCAACCATTAGGCTGGTCTAGTCAGGTCTAGGGGAGATGTGTTGGTGTCTACCATTAGGCTGGTCTAGTCTGGTCTAGGGGAGATTTGTTGGTGTCTACGATTAGGCTGGTCTAGCGGAGATGTGCTGGTGTCTGCCATTCGGCTGGTCTAGTCAGGTCTAGGGGAGATGTGTTGGTGTCTACGATTAGGCTGGTCTAGGGGAGATGTGCTGGTGTCAACCATTAGGCTGGTCTAGTTAGGTCTAGGGGAGATGTGCTGGTGTCAACCATTAGGCTTGTCTAGTCTGGTCTAGGGGAGATGTATTGGTGTCTACCATTAGGCTGGTCTAGTCTGGTCTAGGGGAGATGTGCTGGTGTCTACCATTAGGCTGGTCTAGTCAGGTCTAGGGGAGATGTGTTGGTGTCTACCATTCGGCTGGTCTATTCAGGTCTAGGGGAGATGTGTTGGTGTCAACCATTAGGCTGGTCTAGCCTGGTCTAGGGGAGATGTGTTGGTTTCAACCATTGGGCTGGTCTAGCCTGGTCTAGGGGAGGTGCGCTGGTGGGGAGTGGACTAGAGGCCCACCATGATTGGAGGGGGGAGTGTTCTAGAGTCCCACCATGATTGGAGGGGGGAGTGGCCTAGAGGCCCACCATGATGGGAGGGGGGAGTGGCCTAGAGGCCCACCATGATGGGAGGGGGGAGTGGCCTAGAGGCCCACCATGATGGGAGGGGGGAGTGGCCTAGAGGCCCACCATGATTGGAGGGGGGAGTGGCCTAGAGGCCCACCATGATGGGAAGGGGGAGTGGCCTAGAGGCCCACCATGATGGGAGGGGGGAGTGGCCTAGAGGCCCACCATGATTGGGGGGAATGGCCTAGAGGCCCACCATGATGGGGTGGGGGAGTGGCCTAGAGGCCCACCATGATTGGAGGGGGGAGTGGCCTAGAGGCCCACCATGATTTGAGGTGGGAGTGGCCTAGAGGCCCACCATGATGGGAGGGGGGAGTGGCCTAGAGGCCCACCATGATGCGAGGGGGGAGTGGCCTAGAGGCCCACCATGATGCGAGGGGGGAGTGGCCTAGAGGCCCACCATGATGAGGGGGAGTTGCCTAGTTGCCCACCATGATGCGTGGGGGGAGTGGCCTAGAGGCCCACCATGATGGGAGGGGGGAGTGTTCTAGAGGCCCACCATGATGGGAGGGAGGAGTGGCCTAGAGGCCCACCATGATGCAAGGGGGGAGTGGCCTAGAGGCCCACCATGATGAGGGGGAGTTGCCTAGAGGCCCACCATGATCTGAGGGGGGAGTGGCCTAGAGGCCCACCAATACCTTCCATTCTCTCTTTTCTCTCAACCCCCTCCCATCTTCCCTCCACAGTCATCTCCTTTCCCCCTCTCCCCCCCCCCCCCCGTCCATCACCTCATTCTAGCCTACTTAACAGGTGTTAGCAGTGCGGCAGCCCCCTCCTGCGTTAGGGGTCAGGGTTTGATGGTCGGGGTCTCCTCTCTCCCCTGTCCATCTCACCCGCCCCACTGTCCCCTGGAGCTCCATGTCCACCTCCATGATCAGGGGCACACTCCGTCACAGTTCTCCCCGCCAAACTCCGTCCGCCTCCGGGGGGGGTGGGGTGGGGTGGGGGGGGGGGCAGTGCCAAGGTCGTGCCCTGGCGCTCCGCTGGCAGTGCCCAGACTACACAAGTAGGGCTGAGGAGGAGCGGAGAGGAGAGAGGAGGAGAAGAGGAGAGGAGGGGGAGCGGAGAGGAGAGAGGAGAGGAGGGGGAGCGGAGAGGAGGAGAAGAGGAGAAGAGGGGGAGCGGAGAGGAGAGAGGAGAGGAGGGGGAGCGGAGAGGAGGAGAAGAGGAGAGGAGGGGGAGCAGAGAGGAGAGAGGAGGCAAGGTAGGGGGCCACTTCCATCAACTAATGGGTTGGTCCCAAATGTCATCCTATAGTGCACTTCTACCCTCCCAGGTCTGGTCTAAAGTAGTGCACTATAAAGGGAAAATGGTGCCTTTTGGGACATTGGCCCTGGACTCACCTCTGTGAGCTGTACTGAGCAGGGGCCTGGCACGGTTCTTTAGGGGTCCTACAGCTGCTTTGATCTCACTTTGCCCCCCAGAGAGAGAGGGTCAACCAGGACTGACCTCTAGTCATCATGCTATTAGACAGAGAGAGAGGTCAACTAGCCTCTAGTCATTATGCTATTAGACAGAGAGAGAGAGATCAACCATCCTCTAGCATCATGCTATTGGACAGAGAGAGAGATCAACTAGCCTCTAGTCATCATGCTATTAGACAGAGAGAGAGGTAAACTAGCCTCTAGCCATCATGCTATTAGACAGAGAGAGAGGTCAACTAGCCTCTAGTCATCATGCTATTGGACAGAGAGAGATCAGCTAGCCTCTAGTCATCATGCTATTACACAGAGAGAGAGAGGTCAACTAGCCTCTAGTCATCATGTTATTAGACAGAGAGAGGGGTCATCTAGCCTCTAGTCATCATGCTATTAGACAGAGGTCAACTAGCCTCTAGTCATCATGCTATTGGACAGAGAGAGGTCAACTAGCCTCTAGTCATCATGCTATTGGACAGATGTCAACTAGCCTCTACTCATCATGCTATTAGACAGAGAGAGAGGTCAACTAGCCTCTAGTCATCATGCTATTAGACAGAGAGAGGTCAACTAGCCTCTAGTCATCATGCTATTAGACAGAGAGAGAGGTCAACTAGCCTCTAGTCATCATGCTATTAGACAGAGAGAGAGGTCAACTAGCCTCTAGTCATCATGCTATTAGACAGAGAGAGAGGTCAACTAGCCTCTAGTCATCATGCTATTGGACAGAGAGAGGTCAACTAGCCTCTAGTCATCATGCTATTAGACAGAGAGAGAGGTCAACTAGCCTCTAGTCATCATGTTATTAGACAGAGAGAGGGGTCATCTAGCCTCTAGTCATCATGCTATTAGACAGAGGTCAACTAGTCTCTAGTCATCATGTTATTGGACAGAGAGAGGTCAACTAGCCTCTAGTTATCATGCTATTACACAGAGGTCCACTAGCCTCTACTCATCATGCTACTAGACAGAGAGAGAGGTCAACTAGCCTCTAGTCATCATGCTATTAGACAGAGGTCAACTAGCCTCTAGTCATCATGCTATTGGACAGATGTCAACTGACCTCTACTCATCATGCTATTAGACAGAGAGAGAGGTCAACTAGCCTCTAGTCATCATGCTATTAGACAGAGAGAGAGGTCAACTAGCCTCTAGTCATCATGTTATCAGACAGAGAGAGGGGTCATCTAGCCTCTAGTCATCATGTTATTAGACAGAGAGAGAGGTCAGCTAGCCTCTAGTCATCATGCTATTACACAGAGAGAGAGGTCAACTAGCCTCTAGTCATCATGTTATTAGACAGAGAGAGGAGTCATCTAGCCTCTAGTCATCATGCTATTAGACAGAGGTCAACTAGCCTCTAGTCATCATGCTATTGGACAGAGAGAGGTCAACTAGCCTCTAGTTATCATGCTATTACACAGAGGTCCACTAGCCTCTAGTCATCATGCTATTAGACAGAGGTCAACTAGCCTTTAGTCATCATGCTATTGGACAGATGTCAACTAGCCTCTACTCATCATGCTATTAGACAGAGAGAGAGGCCAACTAGCCTCTAGTCATCATGCTATTAGACAGAGAGAGGTCAACTAGCCTCTAGTCATCATGCTATTAGACAGAGAGAGAGGTCAACTAGCCTCTAGTCATCATGCTATTAGACAGAGAGAGAGGTCAACTAGCCTCTAGTCATCATGCTATTAGACAGAGAGAGAGAGGTCAACTAGCCTCTAGTCATCATGCTATTGGACAGAGAGAGGTCAACTAGCCTCTAGTCATCATGCTATTAGACAGAGAGAGAGGTCAACTAGCCTCTAGTCATCATGTTATTAGACAGAGAGAGGGGTCATCTAGCCTCTAGTCATCATGCTATTAGACAGAGGTCAACTAGTCTCTAGTCATCATGTTATTGGACAGAGAGAGGTCAACTAGCCTCTAGTTATCATGCTATTACACAGAGGTCCACTAGCCTCTAGTCATCATGCTATTGGACAGAGAGAGGTCAACTAGCCTCTAGTCATCATGCTATTACACAGAGATAGGTCATCTAGCCTCTAGTCATCATGCTATTAGACAGAGCTCAACTAGCCTCTAGTCATCATGCTATTAGACAGAGCTCAACTAGCCTCTAGTCATCATGCTATTAGACAGAGACAGAGGTCAACTAGCCTCTAGTCATCATGCTATTGGACAGAGAGAGGTCAACTAGCCTCTAGTCATTATGTTATCAGA
>NC_092151.1:5430132-5475132 GCF_045791955.1 Oncorhynchus clarkii lewisi | reverse complement strand
TGTCTCTGTATTTGTGTGTCTGTGTGTGTGTGTGTGTGTGTGTGTGTGTGTGTGTGTGTGTGTGTGTGTGTGTGTCTCTGTATTTGTGTGTCTGTGTGTGTGTGTGTGTTGCAGAGGCGTCATGCCCATAAGGGCCACATGCCCATAAGGGCCACATGCCCATAAGGGCCACATGCCCATAAGGGCCACACGCCCATAAGGGCCACACGCCCATAAGGGCCACACGCCCATAAGGGCCACACGCCCATAAGGGCCACATGCCCATAAGGGCCACATGCCCATAAGGGCCACACGCCCATAAGGGCCACATGCCCATAAGGGCCACATGCCCATAAGGGCCACATGCCCATAAGGGCCACACGCCCATAAGGGCCACATGCCCATAAGGGCCACATGCCCGTAAGGGCCACATGCCCATAAGGGTAAGGGCCACATGCCCATAAGGGCCACACGCCCATAAGGGCCACATGCCCATAAGGGCCACATGCCCATAAGGGCCACATGCCCATAAGGGCCACACGCCCATAAGGGCCACATGCCCATAAGGGCCACATGCCCATAAGGGTAAGGGCCACATGCCCATAAGGGCCACACGCCCATAAGGGCCCCCTCAGATTTTGTTGTTGCTGTTTGTTAAATTAATGACTAAACTTAATTTTTAAGCCCACATTTTTATCATAATTATTATAAAAATATATTTCAGCTGTATTTTGCAGAGTGACTGGACCGGGCAAAGACTACCCCCCCCTCCTCCTCTCTATTCTACCTGGTAAGTGGTTCCTTCCAAGACCACGGACGAAAGACTCGCTAGATATTCTAGTGTGTGCAGACAGTATCATCAGTCGAAGGAAGAGAGAGACTGTCGAGTGACACACGGGATTTTAGATTATATATTTTTTTTTAACCTAGCAATTTTCTGAAGTTGATTTCAGTTAAATAGTTACTCTCAACTTCATAACTAGCTACCGAAAACATTTCAGACCATCTAGCAAGTTAGAGTAGCTTGTCTTAGTTGGCATGGTTGTTGGCTAGGTTGGTAGACTTTAGAAAAGCAAGCAATTACCTACATGTACCGAATAAAACATTCCTTTCAATCTATCACCACGATTTGATTATTTTTTTTTTATACAAAAAAAAAAATATATATAAAAAAAAATACCTTATATAGTTTCTTTTAAAATTAAAAAAATAAGCACCAGTCAGGAGGTTAAAGAAAGCTTAGATATGCAGAAAAATACTTGTTTTAAATGTAGTCTGGCACCTTCTGTTAATATAATGATATGTGTGTATTGATATTGCTGCCATGATATGTGCTTGTATTGATGATGTGTGGTATGATCCCCTGCACTACTGTCCTAATGTGGAGGTACTAACCTGGACACGTTAGTGCATTATGATGTGTGATTTTTTTAAAGCAGTCAGACTGAAACCCTCATTAAACTGACATTTGAACGGATAAAAGTGGTATTCTTAGATAACTTGGAGTTGGCAGGGATTGCGTGTGATTCGTGCCCCTCTAAAAAATAATGGGTGCGTCACGGTTTTATGTGTGTGTGTGTGTGTGTGTGCGACTGCTACCCTGCTACCCCCCTCTGCAGCACGGCACGGCACGGCAGCGCCCGCTCCCTTTGTTAGACACCCCAGCGTCTTACACCAGAAGGAGATCAATCAAATCAAATCAAATGTATTTATAACGCCCTTCTTACATCAGCTGTAAGTGCTGTACAGAAACCCAGCCTAAAACCCCAAAACAGCAAGCAATGCAGGTGTAGAAGCACGGTGGCTAGGAAAAACTCCCCTAGAAAGGCCAAAACCTAGGAAGAAACCTAGAGAGGAACCAGGCTATGAGGGGTGGCCAGTCCTCTTCTGGCTGTGCCGGGTGGAGATTATAACAGAACATGGCCAAGATGTTCAAATGTTCATAAATGACCAGCATGGTCGAATAATAATAAGGCAGAACAGTTTGGTATAATTCATATCAGAAGGAAAATGTTAGCCGTATTCATATGTGGGTATATTTTCGATACAGAGGCCTTGTTTTTAGTTTAATGCACAACGAGGTGTAATCCCAGGAGGAGAGGAGGACTGGACAGAAGGCTAAGGGGGGGGGGGGGGGTACGCTCTGTTTCAGACCACTGCAGTTCAACTCCAAAGAATGATAAGGCGATAGGTGCGGCTTTGTGTTTTCGTGTGCCCGCGGTCTCTGGGTGACAGGGAGATAGGTGCGGCTTTGTGTTTTCATGTGCCCGCGGTCTCTGGGTGACAGGGAGATAGGTGCGGCTTGTGTAGCCGCCATATCTGGCGTGCCACAGTTTGTGTTTTGCCACCAGGGTGTGGTGATGTGGCTCTGGGGCTGAGTGTTACCCTGGCTCTGTGGCTGAGTGTTACCCTGGCTCTGGGGCTGAGTGTTACCCTGGCTCTGGGGCTGAGTGTTACCCTGGCTCTGGGGCTGAGTGTTACCCTGGCCTTGGGGCTGAGTGTTACCCTGGCTCTGGGGCTGAGTGTTACCCTGGCTCTGGGGCTGAGTGTTACCCTGGCTCTGGGGCTGAGTGTTACCCTGGCTCTGGGGCTGAGTGTTACCCTGGCTCTGGGGCTGAGTGTTGCCCTGGCTCTGAGGCTGAGTGTTGCCCTGGCTCTGGGGCTGAGTGTTACCCTGGCTCTGGGGCTGAGTGTTACCCTGGCTCTGGGGCTGAGTGTTACCCTGGCTCTGGGGCTGAGTGTTACCCTGGCTCTGGGGCTGAGTGTTACCCTGGCTCTGGGGCTGAGTGTTGCTCTGGGGCTGAGTGTTGCCCTCGCTCTGGCTTAGCCTCCCTCTGTGTGGACCAGGATCCCCCCTCTGACCTGGTGGTCGGGCCTGGTCCAGGGTTTTGGGTTAGGTCTAGCCCCCATCCAGTACCCTCTCTGGCCCCCCATTAGACCTCTCAGAGCCACCGTGCCAGGCTTGGTCCTCACCCTCTCTCTGGCCCCCAGGCTTGGTCCTCACCCTCTCCCTGGCCCCCCAGGCTTGGTCCTCACCCTCTCCCTGGCCCCCCAGGCTTGGTCCTCACCCTCTCCCTGGCCCCCCAGGCTTGGTCCTCACCCTCTCCCTGGCCCCCCAGGCTTGGTCCTCACCCTCTCCCTGGCCCCCCAGGCTTGGTCCTCACCCTCTCCCTGGCCCCCCAGGCTTGGTCCTCACCCTCTCCCTGGCACCCCAGGCTTGGTCCTCACCCTCTCCCTGGCCCCCTGGCTCCAGGGCAACTTCTTCTAATAAAGAGAGTCTTTGAAGAGTCGTTACGAATAACGACGCATTTACTGCCGCGCCGCTCGCTACCTCTGCCAACTTTCTGTCTTAATCCAAAGGGCATTTTCAATTGGGGGGAGGGGTAGTGGGTTAGGCCTCAGCTTGGAGTCCACACGTACACACACACATGCTCCACTCAGAGTATTAAGGAGCTAGCCGGATGCTGCGCCAATGAGAAGCTCTTACAATTGAGGTTTTAAACCTCTTCAAACAGAGGGGGGGGTTTAGTGAGAGGGAAATCCCTCAAGACAACAACAGTTTTGTATGGATGCAAAAAAACGTAATTAATATTCCCCTTAAGGATAAATACTTTTAGAAAATATGTCTGGCTTCCCCCCATCTCTTTGTCTGACTGAAATGTTTTGCTGGCAAGATGCAGGGCTAT
Source organism: Oncorhynchus clarkii lewisi (assembly GCF_045791955.1). Classification (NCBI taxonomy): domain Eukaryota; kingdom Metazoa; phylum Chordata; class Actinopteri; order Salmoniformes; family Salmonidae; genus Oncorhynchus; species Oncorhynchus clarkii. Next base: position 5,471,467 of record NC_092151.1, on the reverse strand, counting down.
AAATAATGTTCTCTGAAGGTGTATCCTAACGTCTAATTAACTCTACTATAGCTTACTGTAATACACTGGACAGTAATACACTCTACTGTAGCTTACTGTAATACACTGGGCAGTAATACACTCTACTGTAGCTTACTGTAATACACTGGACAGTAATACACTCTACTGTAGCTTACTGTAATACACTGGACAGTAATACACTCTACTGTAATACACTGGGCAGTAATACACTCTACTGTAGCTTACTGTAATACACTGGACAGTAATACACTCTACTGTAGCTTACTGTAATACACTGGACAGTAATACACTCTAATGTATTACACTGGGCAGTAATACACTCTACTGTAATACACTGGACAGTAATACACTCTACTGTAGCTTACTGTAATACACTGGACAGTAATACACTCTACTGTAGCTTACTGTAATACACTGGACAGTAATACACTCTACTGTAGCTTACTGTAATACACTGGACAGTAATACACTCTACTGTAATACACTGGACAGTAATACACTCTACTGTAGCTTACTGTAATACACTGGACAGTAATACACTCTACTGTAATACACTGGACAGTAATACACTCTACTGTAGCTTACTGTAATACACTGGACAGTAATACACTCTACTGTAGCTTACTGTAATACACTGGACAGTAATACACTCTACTGTAATACACTGGACAGTAATACACTCTACTGTAGCTTACTGTAATACACTGGACAGTAATACACTCTACTGTAGCTTACTGTAATACACTGGACAGTAACATCCGAATGTGTGTATGTATGTGTGCTAAGCCCTCTTTGTGATTGTGTCTAAACTAAATGAGTTGGTGTTTTAGAAACAGATGTTTCCTCTGTCAGACAGTGTAAAGCTTTTAGGTAACAGGATCTCTCACCCTGTGTGTGTGTGTGTGTGTGTGTGTGTGTGTGTGTGTGTGTGTGTGTGTGTGTGTGTGTGTGTGTGTGTGTGTGTGTGTGTGTGTGTGTGTGTGTGTGTGTGTGTGTGTGTCATGAGAGTTTTCCGGTTTTGGCTAGATGGCATAAATCAGCAAAATCATAATATTTGAGTCGTTTCCTGGACGTTAATTCTCCTGACCTGCTACGTTAATTATCCTAACCTGCTACGTTAATTCTCCTGACCTGCTACGTTAATTATCCTAACCTGCTACGTTAATTATATTGACCTGCTAGATTAATTATCTTGACCTGCTACGTTAATTATCCTAACCTGCTACGTTAATTATATTGACCTGCTAGATTAATTATCTTGACCTGCTACGTTAATTCTCCTAACCTGCTACGTTAATTCTCCTAACCTGCTATGTTAATTATCCTAACCTGCTACGTTAATTCTCCTGACCTGCTACGTTAATTATATTGACCTGCTAGATTAATTATCTTGACCTGCTACGTTAATTCTCTTGACCTGCTACGTTAATTCTCCTGACCTGCTACGTTAATTCTCCTGACCTGCTACTTTAATTATCCTGACCTGCTACGTTAATTATCCTAACCTGCTACGTTAATTCTCCTAACCTGCTATGTTAATTATCCTAACCTGCTACGTTAATTCTCCTGACCTGCTACGTTAATTATATTGACCTGCAAGATTAATTATCTTGACCTGCTACGTTAATTCTCTTGACCTGCTACGTTAATTATATTAACCTGCTACGTTAATTATCCTAACCTGCTACGTTAATTATATTGACCTGCTAGATTAATTATCTTTACCAGCTACGTTAATTCTCCTAACCTGCTACGTTAATTATCCTAACCTGCTACGTTAATTATATTGACCTGCTAGATTAATTATCTTGACCAGCAACGTTAATTCTCCTAACCTGCTACGTTAATTATCCTAACCTGCTACGTTAATTATCTTGATCTGCTACGTTAATTCTTCTAACCTGCTACGTTAATTCTCCTAACCTGCTACGTTAATTCTCCTAACCTGCTACGAGTTGTCTTCTTCTTCTCTTGTTTTCATGTTCCATTTATTTCTTGTTGGATCAACCTGACTTATCTACTCATAATGGACTTTGTTGTCATTTTTACTAGTTAGGTCTGAGAGAAAATACATTTGTTTTATGAGTGACAACTGGTGTGTAAGGCTACCAGTTCTGTTGGGCACCGAATATAGTTTAATTTCCTTTACCCTCTGTGATAAAGATGGCTCCAAAGAACATGGCTGACATTTTACAGTCTCCCAACCAATTGTGCAATTATAATTTTTTTTGCATTTTGTGTGCATAATGTTGTTGCTACCGTCTCTTATGACCGAAAATAACTTCTGGACATCAGAACTGCGACAGCGGACTGGAAGAAGCGTTTTCCTGTCATGAGTTCATCAGGTTCAAATCCCCGTCACTTGCTTGAAGAAAATACGTCAGAGAAGGGGACACAGATCGGGGATCCTTCTGAGAATCTGGAGGCGAGCAAGTAAACTCCCAATGCCTTCCATTCTCCTTGCTAACGTGCAATCGTTAGAAAATAACATCGATGACCTGCTATTAAGATTATCCTACCAACGGGACGTTAACAACTGTAGCGTCTTATGTTTCACCGAGACGTGGCTGAACGAAGAAACGGACAATATAGAGCTGGCGGGATTTTCCATGCACTTGCAGAACAGAGACGCTACCTCTGTTAAGATGAGGGGTGGGGGCGTGTGTTTATTTGTCAATAACAGCTGGTGCTCGATGTCTAATATTAAAGAAATCTCGAGATATTGCTCGCCTGAGGTAGAGTACCTAATGATAAGCTGTAGACCACACTATCTACCAAGAGAGTTCTCATCTGTATTATTCGTAGCCGTCTATTTACCACCACAAAGCGAAGCTGGCACTACGACAGCTCTCAACCAACTCTTTAAGGCCATAAGCAAAGAAGAAAATGCTCACCCAGAAGCGGCACTCCTAGTGGCCGGGGACTTTAATGCAGGCAAACTTTCAGTTTTACCAAATTTTTACCAGCATGTCACGTGCAACCAGGGGGGGGGGGGGGGGGGGGGAACTCTAGACCACCTTTACTCCACACACAGAGATGCATACAAGCTCTCCCCCGCCCTCCATTTGTCAAATCTGACCACAATTATATCCTCCTGATCCCTGCTTACAAGCAAAAACTAATGTAGGAAGTACCAGTGACTCGCTCAATACAGAAGTGGTCAGATGGCGCGGATGCTACACTACAGTACTGTTTTGCTAGCACAGAATGGAATATGTTCCGGGATTCATCCATTGGCATTGAGGAATACACCACCTCAGTCATCGTCTTAATAAGTGCATTGATGACATCATCCCCACAGTGACTGTACGTACATATCCCAACCAGAAGCCATGGATTACAGGCAAAATCCGCATCGAGCTAAAAGCTAGAGCTGCCGCTTTCAAGGAGCGGGAAACTAATCCGGACTGTCTCAGGGATTACCACTGAACATAGTGTAATTTCCTTAAACCTCTGGGATTACCACTGAACATAGTGTAATATCCTTAAACCTCTGGGATTACCACAGAACATAGTGTAATTTCCTTAACCCTCTGGGATTACCACTGAACATAGTGTAATATCCTTAACCCTCTGGGATTACCACTGAACATAGTGTAATATCCTTAAACCTCTGGGATTACCACTGAACATAGTGTAATATCCTTAAACCTCTGGGATTACCACTGAACATAGTGTAATATCCTTAACCCTCTGGGATTACCACTGAACATAGTGTAATATCCTTAAACCTCTGGGATTACCACTGAACATAGTGTAATATCCTTAAACCTCTGGGATTACCACTGAACATAGTGTAATATCCTTAAACCTCTGGGATTACCACTGAACATAGTGTAATATCCTTAACCCTCTGGGATTACCACTGAACATAGTGTAATATCCTTAAACCTCTGGGATTACCACTGAACATAGTGTAATATCCTTAAACCTCTGGGATTACCACTGAACATAGTGTAATATCCTTAACCCTCTGGGATTATCACTGAACATAGTGTAATATCCTTAAACCTCTGGGATTATCACTGCGTCATATGCACAGGATAGATAGTTAGATACATTTGCTTGATATTTCTTTGTTTTATTGTAATAAATATTACTGACATATTTCTAAGAAAACATTTTATGAAATCCGGCTTTTCCTACTGACTGAAAGCTGTTTGATAGACATATTGCTCCCCGGGAGGCCCTGACTGATGTGTCCAGGAGAATTAACCTGAGCAGACCAGCAGTGGGAGGACAGAGACTCTGGCTGACACTTTTTCTGTCTCTCTCTCTCTCTCTCTCTCTCTCTCTCTCTCTCTCTCTCTCTCTCTCTCTCTCTCTCTCTCTCTCTCTCTCTTTCTCTCTCTCTCTTTCTCTTTCTCTCTCTCACAGACACACGCACACACACACACACACACACACACACACACACACACACACACACACACACACACACACACATGCACACCTACATGCACGCACGCACACACACACACACACACACACACACACACACACACACACACACACACACACACACACACACACACACACACACACACACACACACACACACACACACACACTTGAGGAGAGACGGCGGGGGGTTGTGGGTATCTCTCTCCCCCCCACTGTCGGCCATATGAACCCCCCATGAGGAGAGGTCTCTTCAGTGTCTAACATAGGGCTTAAATCAGCAGGGTGCCACAGGATGTGTTTCAGTTTAATAAAAATCTATTTCCCCTCTCACCTAATGATGGCGACGAGGGTGAGCGTCTCTCCGAGTTAATTGTTACTTTGTTTGATCAGAATTTTAGTTAAATAATTTCCTACGACTAAACAAACATCTCTGGATCATGAATCAGAAGATACTTATCTCTCCGACCTCCATGATCATTCACTCCCTTGTTACCTGTTGCTCCTGGCCGAGACGACCGAAGAGGAAGGAAATGGAAAGAGAAAAAGACAAGCTACTTCTTTAAGTTAAGTTCTGAGAATATGAAATGTTACTTATTCATGTCTGTGCTTGAGGTTGAGGGTCTGAAAAAGAGGTCAAGGGTTATAAGAGGAAGGTATCAGTGTTCGTGTGAAGTGCTTTTGGTCTGAATACAGCTGTGTCGACCCTTTGGGAAGAATTCCACTTGGTTCTCTATTGTCCGTGAATTATTTTACTCTAAAAAAAATAAGAACCTAACATTAGTGACGGCTAATGTCCAATCACTGGAAAATACACTTTATGAACTCGGAGCAAGGCTTCAATCACAGACGGACATCAGAAGGACAGCTCAGGTGCATCCTGTTTCCATTGATCATCCTTGTTTCTACAACTTGATTAGAGTCCACCTGTGGTATATTCAATTGATTGGACATGATTTGGACAGACACACACCTGTCTATATAAAAGGTCCCACAGTTGACAGTGCACGTCAGAGCAAAAACCAAGCCATGAGGTTGAAGGAATTGTCCGTAGAGCTCCAAGGCAGGATTGTGTCGAGGCACAGATCTGGGGAAGGGTACCAAAACATTTCTGCAGCATTGAAGGTCCCCAAGAACCAGTACTCTTCCTAGAGCTGGCCGCCCAGCCAAACTGAGCAATCGGGGGAGAAGGGCCTTGGTCAGGGAGGTGACCAAGAACAGAGCTCCAGAGTTCCTCTGTGGAGAAGGATAACCATCTCTGCAGCACTCCACCAATCAGGCCTTTATGGTAGAGTGGCCAGACGGAAGCCACTCCTCAGTAAAAGGCACATGACAGCCAGCTTGGAGTTTGCCAAAAGGCACCTAAAGGACTCTCAGACCATGAGAAACAAGATTCTCTGGTGTGATGAAACCAAGATTGAACTCTTTGGCCTGAATGCCAAGCGTCACGTCTGGAGGACACCTGGCACCGTTCATCACCTGGACAATAAAGAATGTTTTTTTAAGCTGTTTACTTTATGTTTACATTATTATATTGTATTATTTATTATTGTTGTTGCAATGTCCAGAAGGAACCTGCAAGGAAGAATTTGGTTGGACGGTGTATACTATGTGTGTACTATGTGTGTACTATGTGTGTACTATGTGTGTACTATGTGTATACTATGTGTATACTATGTGTATACTATGTGTGTACTATGTGTGTACTATGTGTGTACTATGTGTATACTATGTGTGTACTATGTGTATACTATGTGTATACTATGTGTATACTATGTGTGTACTATGTGTATACTATGTGTATACTATGTGTATACTATGTGTGTACTATGTGTATACTATGTGTGTACTATGTGTGTACTATGTTTGTACTATGTGTGTACTATGTGTGTACTATGTGTGTACTATGTGTGTACTATGTGTATCCTGTACATACTACTAATAAAACTTGAAACCTTTTCTCCATTTTGACCTATTTGCAGACAGGGCAAACGGCTTTTGAGTCTGAGTGTATGTATTGTGTACTGCCTTTGTACGTCAGCCAAGCTCTAAACACAGGAAATTGTGTGTCGGGTTCGTGTTACATTCTTTATATTCCTACAGCTGTTAATGGGTTGTTAGTTCCTAACAGCCATTAGTTCCTAGGGGTGTGTGTGTGTGTTTGTGTGTGTGTGTGTGTGTGTGTGTGTGTGTGTGTGTGTGTGTGTGTGTGTGTGTGTGTGTGTGTGTGTGTGTGTGTGTGTGTGTGTGTGTGTGTGTGTCTGGGGCTGAGGTGTGGGAAATGGTTCACTATAATATGTGACCTTGCTTCTTTGAATACAGACCCTGCTGTGTCAGCTCTTGTTTTCCCTCAGCGAGCGTTTAGCAAAATATACATGGAGGGGGATATACATGGGGGATATACATGGAGGGGGATATACATGGGGGATATACATGGAGGGGGTAATACATGGGGGATATACATGGAGGGGGATATACATGGGGGATATACATGGAGGGGGTAATACATGGGGGATATACATGGGGGATATACATGGAGGGCGATATACATGGAGGGGGATATACATGGAGGATATACATGGAGGGGGATATACATGGAGGGGGATATACATGGAGGATATACATGGAGGGGGATATACATGGAGGGGGATATACATGGAGGGGGATATACATGGAGGATATACATGGAGGGGGATATACATGGAGGGGGATATACATGGAGGGGGATATACATAGAGGGGGATATACATGGAAGATATACATGGAGGATATACATGGAGGATATACATGGAGGGGGATATACATGGAGGGGGATATACATCAAACAGCCTAACCAGGTCCTGTGTCTTGAAGTATCCTAGGCTAGCTATTAGAAGCCAACTTCTTTCACCAATTAGCTTCAGCCGGCTGGTGTGTGACCGTGGCAACGTTGGCTTGACTTTGGATAGCCTCTCTCTGGGGATAGTTAGGGACCGTCAATATTTACAATGTAAAATGGGACAATATTTTTTTTTTAGTTGTCACATTAAACGCTTTCAATATTTCTAGATGAATTTAAAACATGTATAGTTGGTTTTAGGTTTTTAAGTCATTTGACATTTGGAGCTATTGACCGTTTTCAATATTTTCCCATGTAAACTGAACAAAAATATAAACGCAACATGCAACGATTTTGTTGATTTACAGGAAATCAGATACGGGGCGGTGGTTAGAGTGTAGAGGAGGTAGGTAGCCTAGTGGTTAGAGTGTAGAGGAGGTAGGTAGCCTAGTGGTTAGAGTGTAGAGGAGGTAGGTAGCCTAGTGGTTAGAGTGTAGAGGTGGCAGGTAGCCTAGTGGTTAGAGTGTAGAGGAGGCAGGGTAGCCTAGTGGTTAGAGTGTAGAGGAGGTAGGTAGCCTAGTGGTTAGAGTGTAGAGGAGGCAGGTAGCCTAGTGGTTAGAGTGTAGAGGAGGTAGGTAGCCTAGTGGTTAGAGTGTAGAGGAGGCAGGAAGCCTAGTGGTTAGAGTGTAGAGGAGGTAGGTAGCCTAGTGGTTAGAGTGTAGAGGAGGTAGGTAGCCTAGTGGTTAGAGTGTAGAGGAGGTAGGTAGCCTAGTGGTTAGAGTGTAGAGGAGGTAGGTAGCCTAGTGGTTAGAGTGTAGAGGAGGTAGGTAGCCTAGTGGTTAGAGTGTAGAGGAGGTAGGTAGCCTAGTGGTTAGAGTGTAGAGGAGGTAGGTAGCCTAGTGGTTAGAGTGTAGAGGTGGCAGGGTAGCCTAGTGGTTAGAGTGTAGAGGAGGTAGGTAGCCTAGTGGTTAGAGTGTAGAGGAGGTAGGTAGCCTAGTGGTTAGAGTGTAGAGGTGGCAGGAAGCCTAGTGGTTAGAGTGTAGAGGAGGTAGGGTAGCCTAGTGGTTAGAGTGTAGAGGAGGTAGGTAGCCTAGTGGTTAGAGTGTAGAGGAGGTAGGTAGCCTAGTGGTTAGAGTGTAGAGGTGGCAGGAAGCCTAGTGGTTAGAGTGTAGAGGTGGCAGGTAGCCTAGTGGTTAGAGTGTAGAGGAGGCAGGTTAGCCTAGTGGTTAGAGTGTAGAGGAGGTAGGTAGCCTAGTGGTTAGAGTGTAGAGGAGGTAGGTAGCCTAGTGGTTAGAGTGTAGAGGAGGTAGGTAGCCTAGTGGTTAGAGTGTGGAGGTGGCAGGTAGCCTAGTGGTTAGAGTGTAGAGGAGGTAGGTAGCCTAGTGGTTAGAGTGTAGAGGTGGTAGGTAGCCTAGTGGTTAGAGTGTAGAGGAGGTAGGTAGCCTAGTGGTTAGAGTGTAGAGGTGGCAGGGTAGCCTAGTGGTTAGAGTGTAGAGGAGGTAGGTAGCCTAGTGGTTAGAGTGTAGAGGAGGTAGGTAGCCTAGTGGTTAGAGTGTAGAGGTGGCAGGTAGCCTAGTGGTTAGAGTGTAGAGGTGGTAGGTAGCCTAGTGGTTAGAGTGTAGAGGAGGCAGGTAGCCTAGTGGTTAGAGTGTAGAGGAGGTAGGTAGCCTAGTGGTTAGAGTGTAGAGGAGGTAGGTAGCCTAGTGGTTAGAGTGTAGAGGAGGTAGGTAGCCTAGTGGTTAGAGTGTAGAGGAGGTAGGTAGCCTAGTGGTTAGAGTGTAGAGGAGGTAGGTAGCCTAGTGGTTAGAGTGTAGAGGAGGTAGGTAGCCTAGTGGTTAGAGTGTAGAGGAGGTAGGTAGCCTAGTGGTTAGAGTGTAGAGGAGGTAGGTAGCCTAGTGGTTAGAGTGTAGAGGAGGTAGGTAGCCTAGTGGTTAGAGTGTAGAGGTGGCAGGGTAGCCTAGTGGTTAGAGTGTAGAGGAGGTAGGTAGCCTAGTGGTTAGAGTGTAGAGGTGGCAGGTAGCCTAGTGGTTAGAGTGTAGAGGAGGTAGGTAGCCTAGTGGTTAGAGTGTAGAGGAGGTAGGTAGCCTAGTGGTTAGAGTGTAGAGGAGGTAGGTAGCCTAGTGGTTAGAGTGTAGAGGTGGCAGGTAGCCTAGTGGTTAGAGTGTAGAGGAGGTAGGTAGCCTAGTGGTTAGAGTGTAGAGGTGGCAGGTAGCCTAGTGGTTAGAGTGTAGAGGTGGTAGGTAGCCTAGTGGTTAGAGTGTAGAGGAGGCAGGTAGCCTAGTGGTTAGAGTGTAGAGGAGGTAGGTAGCCTAGTGGTTAGAGTGTAGAGGTGGCAGGTAGCCTAGTGGTTAGAGTGTAGAGGAGGTAGGTAGCCTAGTGGTTAGAGTGTAGAGGTGGCAGGTAGCCTAGTGGTTAGAGTGTAGAGGAGGTAGGTAGCCTAGTGGTTAGAGTGTAGAGGAGGTAGGTAGCCTAGTGGTTAGAGTGTAGAGGTGGCAGGTAGCCTAGTGGTTAGAGTGTAGAGGAGGTAGGTAGCCTAGTGGTTAGAGTGTAGAGGAGGTAGGTAGCCTAGTGGTTAGAGTGTAGAGGAGGTAGGTAGCCTAGTGGTTAGAGTGTAGAGGAGGTAGGTAGCCTAGTGGTTAGAGTGTAGAGGTGGCAGGTAGCCTAGTGGTTAGAGTGTAGAGGAGGTAGGTAGCCTAGTGGTTAGAGTGTAGAGGTGGCAGGGTAGCCTAGTGGTTAGAGTGTAGAGGAGGTAGGTAGCCTAGTGGTTAGAGTGTAGAGGAGGTAGGTAGCCTAGTGGTTAGAGTGTAGAGGTGGCAGGTAGCCTAGTGGTTAGAGTGTAGAGGTGGCAGGTAGCCTAGTGGTTAGAGTGTAGAGGAGGTAGGTAGCCTAGTGGTTAGAGTGTAGAGGTGGCAGGTAGCCTAGTGGTTAGAGTGTAGAGGGGGCAGGGTAGCCTAGTGGTTAGAGTGTAGAGGAGGTAGGTAGCCTAGTGGTTAGAGTGTAGAGGTGGCAGGTAGCCTAGTGGTTAGAGTGTAGAGGTGGCAGGTAGCCTAGTGGTTAGAGTGTAGAGGAGGTAGGTAGCCTAGTGGTTAGAGTGTAGAGGTGGCAGGTAGCCTAGTGGTTAGAGTGTAGAGGAGGTAGGTAGCCTAGTGGTTAGAGTGTAGAGGAGGTAGGTAGCCTAGTGGTTAGAGTGTAGAGGAGGTAGGTAGCCTAGTGGTTAGAGTGTAGAGGAGGCAGGTAGCCTAGTGGTTAGAGTGTAGAGGAGGCAGGTAGCCTAGTGGTTAGAGTGTAGAGGAGGCAGGTAGCCTAGTGGTTAGAGTGTAGAGGAGGCAGGTAGCCTAGTGGTTAGAGTGTAGAGGAGGCAGGTTAGCCTAGTGGTTAGAGTGTAGAGGAGGTAGGTAGCCTAGTGGTTAGAGTGTAGAGGTGGCAGGTTAGCCTAGTGGTTAGAGTGTAGAGGAGGTAGGTAGCCTAGTGGTTAGAGTGTAGAGGAGGCAGGTAGCCTAGTGGTTAGAGTGTAGAGGCGGCAGGGTAGCCTAGTGGTTAGAGTGTAGAGGAGGTAGGTAGCCTAGTGGTTAGAGTGTAGAGGTGGCAGGTTAGCCTAGTGGTTAGAGTGTAGAGGAGGTAGGTAGCCTAGTGGTTAGAGTGTAGAGGTGGCAGGGTAGCCTAGTGGTTAGAGTGTAGAGGAGGTAGGTAGCCTAGTGGTTAGAGTGTAGAGGTGGCAGGTAGCCTAGTGGTTAGAGTGTAGAGGAGGCAGGTAGTCTAGTGGTTAGAGTGTAGAGGAGGTAGGTAGCCTAGTGGTTAGAGTGTAGAGGTGGCAGGTAGCCTAGTGGTTAGAGTGTAGAGGAGGTAGGTAGCCTAGTGGTTAGAGTGTAGAGGTGGCAGGTAGCCTAGTGGTTAGAGTGTAGAGACGACAGGTAGCCTAGTGGTTAGAGTGTAGAGGAGGTAGGTAGCCTAGTGGTTAGAGTGTAGAGGAGGTAGGTAGCCTAGTGGTTAGAGTGTAGAGGTGGCAGGTTAGCCTAGTGGTTAGAGTGTAGAGGAGGTAGGTAGCCTAGTGGTTAGAGTGTAGAGGTGGCAGGTTAGCCTAGTGGTTAGAGTGTAGAGGAGGTAGGTAGCCTAGTGGTTAGAGTGTAGAGGTGGCAGGTTAGCCTAGTGGTTAGAGTGTAGAGGAGGTAGGTAGCCTAGTGGTTAGAGTGTAGAGGTGGCAGGTTAGCCTAGTGGTTAGAGTGTAGAGGAGGTAGGTAGCCTAGTGGTTAGAGTGTAGAGGAGGTAGGTTAGCCTAGTGGTTAGAGTGTAGAGGAGGTAGGTAGCCTAGTGGTTAGAGTGTAGAGGAGGCAGGTAGTCTAGTGGTTAGAGTGTAGAGGAGGTAGGTAGCCTAGTGGTTAGAGTGTAGAGGAGGTAGGTAGCCTAGTGGTTAGAGTGTAGAGGAGGCAGGTAGCCTAGTGGTTAGAGTGTAGAGGTGGCAGGTAGCCTAGTGGTTAGAGTGTAGAGGAGGTAGGTAGCCTAGTGGTTAGAGTGTAGAGGAGGTAGGTTAGCCTAGTGGTTAGAGTGTAGAGGTGGCAGGTAGCCTAGTGGTTAGAGTGTAGAGGTGGTAGGTTAGCCTAGTGGTTAGAGTGTAGAGGTGGTAGGTTAGCCTAGTGGTTAGAGTGTAGAGGAGGTAGGTAGCCTAGTGGTTAGAGTGTAGAGGAGGCAGGTAGCCTAGTGGTTAGAGTGTAGAGGTGGCAGGTAGCCTAGTGGTTAGAGTGTAGAGGAGGTAGGTAGCCTAGTGGTTAGAGTGTAGAGGAGGTAGGTTAGCCTAGTGGTTAGAGTGTAGAGGTGGCAGGTAGCCTAGTGGTTAGAGTGTAGAGGTGGTAGGTTAGCCTAGTGGTTAGAGTGTAGAGGTGGTAGGTTAGCCTAGTGGTTAGAGTGTAGAGGTGGTAGGTTAGCCTAGTGGTTAGAGTGTAGAGGTGGCAGGTAGCCTAGTGGTTAGAGTGTAGAGGTGGTAGGTTAGCCTAGTGGTTAGAGTGTAGAGGTGGTAGGTTAGCCTAGTGGTTAGAGTGTAGAGGTGGCAGGTAGCCTAGTGGTTAGAGTGTAGAGGTGGTAGGTTAGCCTAGTGGTTAGAGTGTAGAGGTGGTAGGTTAGCCTAGTGGTTAGAGTGTAGAGGTGGCAGGTAGCCTAGTGGTTAGAGTGTAGAGGAGGCAGGTTAGCCTAGTGGTTAGAGTGTAGAGGAGGTAGGTAGCCTAGTGGTTAGAGTGTAGAGGTGGTAGGTTAGCCTAGTGGTTAGAGTGTAGAGGTGGCAGGTAGCCTAGTGGTTAGAGTGTAGAGGAGGTAGGTAGCCTAGTGGTTAGAGTGTAGAGGAGGTAGGTAGCCTAGTGGTTAGAGTGTAGAGGAGGTAGGTAGCCTAGTGGTTAGAGTGTAGAGGAGGTAGGTAGCCTAGTGGTTAGAGTGTAGAGGAGGTAGGTAGCCTAGTGGTTAGAGTGTAGAGGAGGTAGGTAGCCTAGTGGTTAGAGTGTGGAGGTGGCAGGTAGCCTAGTGGTTAGAGTGTAGAGGGGGCAGGTAGCCTAGTGGTTAGAGTGTAGAGGAAGTAGGTAGCCTAGTGGTTAGAGTGTAGAGGTGGCAGGTAGCCTAGTGGTTAGAGTGTGGAGGTGGCAGGGTAGCCTAGTGGTTAGAGTGTTGGACTAGTAACCGGAAGGTTGCAAGTTCAAACCCCCGAGCTGACAAGGTACAAATCTGTCGTTCTGCCCCTGAACAAGGCAGTTAACCCACTGTTCCTAGGCCGTCATTGAAAATAAGAATGTGTTCTTAACTGACTTGCCAAGTTAAATAAAGGTAAAATAAAAAATATGCATCTGTTGGTTACAGATACCTTAAAAAAAATGGCCGATAGGCCTCAGGATCTCGTCACGGTAGTTTTGTGCATTAAAATTGCCGCCAATAAATTGCCTTTTGTGTTCATTGTCCGTAGCTTAGGACCTGCCCATACCATAACCCCCCCCCCAATGGGGCACTCCGTTCACAACCTTGACATCAGCAAACCGCTCCACCCACATGACGCCATACACGTGGTCTGCAGTTGGTGAGGCTGGTTGGTGGTCTGCCAAATTCTCTAAAATGTCGGTGGGTCGGCTTATGGTAGAGAAATTAACATTAAATTCTCTGACAACAGCTCTGGTGGACATTCCTGCAGTAAGCATGCCAATTGTACGCTCCCTCAATACTTGAGACATCTGTGGCATTGTGTTGTGTGACAAAACTGCACATTTTAGAGTGCCCTTTTATTGTCCCCAGCACAAGGTGCACCTGTGTAATGATCATGCTGTTTAATCAGTTCTTGATATGCCACACCTGTCAGGTGGATGGATTATCTTGGCAAAGGATAAATGCTCACTAACACGAATGTAAACAAATTTGTGCACAAAATTTTAGAGAAATAAACTTTTTGTGCGTATGGAACAATTCTGGGATCTTTTTATTTCAGCTCATGAAACATTGGACCAACACTTTACATTTTGTTCAGTATACATTGTGCAATTTACTGATAGCCCCTTACCAGCCCCAAATCACTCAAATCAAAATGTATTTATCACATGCTTGATAAACAACAGGTGTAGACTAACAGTGAAATGCTTGATAAACAACAGGTGTAGACTAACAGGGAAATGCCTGGTAAACAACAGGTGTAGACTAACAGGGAAATGGTTGGTAAACAACAGGTGTAGACTAACAGTGAAATTATTGATAAACAACAGGTGTAGACTAGGTGTAGACTAACAGGGAGATAGCAGTGTTTCACAGGGAGTTAGCAGTGTTTCACAGGGAGTTAGCAGTGTTTCACAGGGCAGCTCTGGGGAGTTATCAGTGTTTTACAGGGCAGCTCTGGGGAGTTAGCAGTGTTTCACAGGGAGTTAGCAGTGTTTTACAGGGAGTTAGCAGTTTTACAGGGAGTTATCAGTGTTTAACAGGGAGTTAGCAGTGTTTTACAGGGAGTTAGCAGTGTTTCACAGGGCAGCTCTGGGGAGTTTGCAGTGTTTTACAGGGAGTTAGCAGTGTTTTACAGGGCAGCTCTGGGGAGTTAGCAGTGTTTAACAGGGCGTTATTAGCCTTATTCAATAAGGATGTTTGTACAGTAGTATATGCCATTTAGCTGACACTTTTATCCAAAGCGACGTACATTTACCCATGCATACATTTTACATAAACATGACCCCAGGGGGATTCGATCCCACAATCCTGGCACGTGCCATGCTCTACCAACTGATCCACAGAAGACCACAGTGTGGAGCAGTAGGGGAACATGCATGGTTTAGGCACAGAGGGATGGGGTAGTCTGGAACTGTGGAGGGACAGGGAAGGGTTTGGCTCGTCGGTCGTGAGCTGTGTTATTACCTAATAACATTAGTCCTTTTCTGAGAACACTCTCACAAAATCCTTTTACCGAGGCCTTCCCCTCTGTTCGTTTTCTCTCTTCTTTTCTTGCCCTACCCCTTCTATGTTACAAGAAGTCTGCTATCGCTGGTCTCCCCCTTTTTGTCTTTCTAAGTGTCCCCCTTTGCCTGCCCCCCCCCCCCCCTCCGATTTCGTAGTTTGAATCGAGAACGCGACGATGAGTGTTTGAGTTCGCCTCGCAGTGCAATGGTACCAAGCCAATTAGTAGATAGCATTCAATCCAAGTAGATAGCATTCAATCCAAGTAGATAGCATTCAATCCAAGTAGATAGCATTCACTTTTCAACGACCATAGCTGATTTTGTCTTTGTTGTGCTCTCAGTGCTCTCATCAACTCCCACACACACACACACACACACACACACCCCTCCCGACACACTCCTCACCAGTGCTTGACTTGCAATGAAAGAAGTGCAGTTGGTCTGTTAGACTATGTTCACAGGAATTTACAAATAACGTAATGCTATAGAGAATGTTTTACATGTTCAACATTTTCATGACTATTATTATTATAGCCTATATATATACAGTGCCTTGCGAAAGTATTCGGCCCCCTTGAACTTTGCGACCTTTTGCCACATTTCAGGCTTCAAACATAAAGATATAAAACTGTATTTTTTTGTGAAGAATCAACAACAAGTGGGACACAATCATGAAGTGGAACGACATTTATTGGATATATGCACAGTGCTCCTTGGGATGTTTAAAGCTTGGGAAATCTTTTGTATCCAAATCAAAAACTGAAAAATTGGGCGTGCAAAATTATTCAGCCCCTTTACTTTCAGTAAAGCAGCAAACTCTCTCCAGAAGTTCAGTGAGGATCTCTGAATGATCCAATGTTGACCTAAATGACTAATGATGATAAATACAATCCACCTGTGTGTAATCAAGTCTCTGTATAAATGCACCTGCACTGTGATAGTCTCAGAGGTCCGTTAAAAGCGCAGAGCGCATCATGAAGAACAAGGAACACACCAGGCAGGTCCGAGATACTGTTGTGAAGAAGTTTAAAGCCGGATTTGGATACAAAATATTTCCCAAGCTTTAAACATCCCAAGGAGCACTGTGCAAGCGATAATATTGAAATGGGAGGAGTATCAGACCACTGCAAATCTACCAAGACCTGGCCGTCCCTCTAAACTTTCAGCTCATACAAGGAGAAGACTGATCAGAGATACAGCCAAGAGGCCCATGATCACTCTGGATGAACTGCAGAGATATACAGCTGAGGTGGGAGACTCTGTCCATAGGACAACAATCAGTCGTATATTGCACAAATCTGGCCTTTATGGAAGAGTGGCAAGAAGAAAGCCATTTCTTAAAGATATCCATAAAAAGTGTCGTTTAAAGTTTGCCACAAGCCACCTGGGAGACACACCAAACATGTGGAAGAAGGTGCTCTGGTCAGATGAAACCAAAATTGAACTTTTTGGCAACAATGCAAAACGTTATGTTTGGCGTAAAAGCAACACAGCTCATCACCCTGAACACACCATCCCCACTGTCAAACATGGTGGTGGCAGCATCATGGTTTGGGCCTGCTTTTCTTCAGCAGGGACAGGGAAGATGGTTAAAATTGATGGGAAGATGGATGGAGCCAAATACAGGACCATTCTGGAAGAAAACCTGATGGAGTCTGCAAAAGACCTGAGACTGGGACGGAGATTTGTCTTCCAACAAGACAATGATCCAAAACATAAAGCAAAATCTACAATGGAATGGTTCAAAAATAAACATATCCAGGTGTTAGAATGGCCAAGTCAAAGTCCAGACCTGAATCCAATCGAGAATCTGTGGAAAGAACTGAAAACTGCTGTTCACAAATGCTCTCCATCCAACCTCACTGAGCTCGAGCTGTTTTGCAAGGAGGAATGGGAAAAAATGTCAGTCTCTCGATGTGCAAAACTGATAGAGACATACCCCAAGCGACTTACAGCTGTAATCGCAGCAAAAGGTGGCGCTACAAAGTATTAACTTAAGGGGGCTGAATAATTTTGCACGCCCAATTTTTCTGTTTTTGATTTGTTCAAAAAGTTTGAAATATCCAATAAATGTTGTTCCACTTCATGATTGTGTCCCACTTGTTGTTGATTCTTCACAAAAAAATACAGTTTTATATCTCTATGTTTGAAGCCTGAAATGTGGCAAAAGGTCGCAAAGTTCAAGGGGGCCGAATACTTTCGCAAGGCACTGTATATATATATATATATATACATATATATATATATATATATATATAAAATAAATAAAAAAGTAATCATTATTGACACTGGAAGTTTGCTGTGTCTGATCCCATGTTGGCCTACTCTCTCCTGCCGTTGTGCCCTTGATCAAGGCACTTAAGTCACATGTTATCAACGTGTGGTCAAACCCTTCACCTGTCGTGCTCCTGGGTGTGCAGGCTTGGCTTTTGAAAAATTCCAAGTCTGCTTATCAAGTTCCTGTTGAGCAGTTGGATGTTTAGGCTACCATGTGGTTAGAGCAAGGCAGGAACAAAAGCCTGCACACCCCAGTGTAGTTATCCTGGATGATGGTTGCCACCTTTGATCTAAAATATAACAAATTTAAATACAAATGCTTTTGTCTTTATACAATTATTGGCTGTTATGTATATTTTTTAAGTGATTTGATAATATTTAAAAGTGTGCCTTCATGACTTACATTAACAACAATGACTAATTTGACAACTTGGAACAGCTACAGTAAGGTAACAGCAAATAGCTTCATTTTCATCAGAAAAACAAAAGAAATACCACTCTATTTGGCTAGCAGCCACATATGTAAATGAGCTTTCCAAATGAAAAAGCAAAAACGATGCATGGCCATAATATTTCTAACGGTTTAGGCCTATCATGGAAAGAATGTAGCCAGTTACATTTCCTAATGTTTTGATTAAAGTTAATCTGGCCTTTTATCGTTGAAAAGTAGGCTGGCTACACCGAGAAAACTCCCGGGGAGAAAAGTAGGCTGGCTACACCGAGAAAACTCCCTGGGAGAAAAGTAGGCTGGCTACACAGATAAAACTCCCGGGGAGAAAAGTAGGCTGGCTACACAGATAAAACTCCCGGGGAGAAAAGTAGGCTGGCTACACAGATAAAACTCCCGGGGAGAAAAGTAGGCTGGCTACACCGAGAAAACTCCCTGGGAGAAAAGTAGGCTGGCTACACAGATAAAACTCCCGGGGAGAAAAGTAGGCTGGCTACACAGATAAAACTCCCGGGGAGAAAAGTAGGCTGGCTACACAGATAAAACTCCCGGGGAGAAAAGTAGGCTCACTACACAGATAAAACTCCCGGGGAGAAAAGTAGGCTGACTACACAGATAAAACTCCCTGGGAGAAAAGTAGGCTGGCTACACAGATAAAACTCCCGGGGAGAAAAGTAGGCTGGCTACACAGATAAAACTCCCGGGGAGAAAAGTAGGCTGGCTACACAGATAAAACTCCCGGGGAGAAAAGTAGGCTCACTACACAGATAAAACTCCCGGGGAGAAAAGTAGGCTGACTACACAGATAAAACTCCCGGGGAGAAAAGTAGGCTGACTACACAGAGAAAAGTACCTGGAGAACAGTGTGTCTGAATGAATAAGGAGACGGGGAATCATATAGTGTTAGCTTTCTGCCTTGTTTGAGAAGTCTAAGTGCTTTTGATGAGTTATCTGTACAGCTGCCACCTCTATCTTGATTTCCTTGCCTTTTTACTCCTCTCCGTTCTCGGGTCCGTCCGCTCCTCTCCCCATCAGGCTCGTTGCCCTAGCGACTCCAGACTCCACAGAGACACAGCGGGTAGACATGCTGCTCCAGAGCCACTAACGGTTCTTCCTTCAGTCAAGCATGCATCAAAACGCTGTTCATTTGCACAATGTCTCTCGTTCACATTTGCTTGTAAAGGTCCAAACTCACCAAAAAATACATACTTATAGATGTGGAACTTTATAAGCTGGTTTGCCTGTCTTTGCAATTCGTTTATTTTTTTCATTTTCGCTCGTTAGTATATTTAGCTAGAACCCTCCATGGAAATTCGCTATTACTTGTGCTAATTTTGCTAGCATTCCGGTAATAGACTCCCAATGGGCTTTTCACCCCCTCCCCCCCCCCCCCTTATGTACTAAACCGGTAATACCGTATGTCCTCGGATGAGAGAAGGACGGTATGACGATATGAAACTCTGGATACAGCTCAACCCTAGTGTGTGTTGTGTGGTTAGCAGAGTGGTGTGGGGATAGTGTGTTGTGTGGTTAGCAGAGTGCTGTGGGGATAGTGTGTTGTGTGGTTAGCAGAGTGGTGTGGGGATAGTGTGTTGTGTGGTTAGCAGAGTGGTGTGGGGATAGTGTGTTGTGTGGTTAGCAGAGTGGTGTGGGGATAGTGTGTTGTGTGGTTAGCAGAGTGGTGTGGGGATAGTGTGTTGTGTGGTTAGCAGAGTGGTGTGGGGATAGTGTGTTGTGTGGTTAGCAGAGTGGTGTGGGGATAGTGTGTTGTGTGGTTAGCAGAGTGGTGTGGGGATAGTGTGTTGTGTGGTTAGCAGAGTGGTGTGGGGATAGTGTGTTGTGTGGTTAGCAGAGTGGTGTGGGGATAGTGTGTTGTGTGGTTAGCAGAGTGGTGTGGGGATAGTGTGTTGTGTGGTTAGCAGAGTGGTGTGGGGATAGTGTGTTGTGTGGTTAGCAGAGTGGTGTGGGGATAGTGTGTTGTGTGGTTAGCAGAGTGGTGTGGGGATAGTGTGTTGTGTGGTTAGCAGAGTGGTGTGGGGATAGTGTGTTGTGTGGTTAGCAGAGTGGTGTGGGGATAGTGTGTTGTGTGGTTAGCAGAGTGGTGTGGGGATAGTGTGTTGTGTGGTTAGCAGAGTGGTGTGGGGATAGTGTGTTGTGTGGTTAGCAGAGTGGTGTGGGGATAGTGTGTTGTGTGGTTAGCAGAGTGGTGTGGGGATAGTGTGTTGTGTGGTTAGCAGAGTGGTGTGGGGATAGTGTGTTGTGTGGTTAGTAGAGTGCTGTGGGGATAGTGTGTTGTGTGGTTAGCAGAGTGGTGTGGGGATAGTGTGTTGTGTGGTTAGCAGAGTGGTGTGGGGATAGTGTGTTGTGTGGTTAGCAGAGTGGTGTGGGGATAGTGTGTTGTGTGGTTAGCAGAGTGGTGTGGGGATAGTGTGTTGTGTGGTTAGCAGAGTGGTGTGGGGATAGTGTGTTGTGTGGTTAGCAGAGTGGTGTGGGGATAGTGTGTTGTGTGGTTAGCAGAGTGGTGTGGGGATAGTGTGTTGTGTGGTTAGCAGAGTGGTGTGGGGATAGTGTGTTGTGTGGTTAGCAGAGTGGTGTGGGGATAGTGTGTTGTGTGGTTAGCAGAGTGGTGTGGGGATAGTGTGTTGTGTGGTTAGCAGAGTGGTGTGGGGATAGTGTGTTGTGTGGTTAGCAGAGTGGTGTGGGGATAGTGTGTTGTGTGGTTAGCAGAGTGGTGTGGGGATAGTGTGTTGTGTGGTTAGAAGAGTGGTGTGGGCTTTACATGCATTTCATCGTCATTGTCAGGCAGAATCAGGACTCGTTTCTAAACCTCCACATGAGGTTTAGAAAAAAAAAGAGACATCCTGAATTTATGACAATGGACTAAGTACTGTGGTGTTAGGGAGAGAGGGAGAGAGGGAGAGAGAGGGAGAGAGTGAGAGAGAGGGAGAAGGAGGGAGAGAGAGGGAGAGAGGGAGAGAGAGGGAGAGAGGGAGAGAGAGGGAGACAGGGAGAGGGAGGGAGAGAGAGGGAGAGAGAGGGAGAGAGGGAGAGAGAGGGAGAGAGACAGAGGGAGAGAGAGGGAGAAAGAGTGAGAGAGGGAGAGATAGAGGGAGAGACAGAGGGAGAGATAGAGGAAGAGAGAGAGGGAGAGACAGAGGGAGCGATAGAGGAAGAGATAGAGAGGGAGAAATAGAGGGAGAGATAGAGGGATAAATAGAGGGGGAGATAGAGAGATAGAGGGAGCGATGGAGAGATAGAGGGAGAGAGGGAGAGAGAGGGAGAGAGGGAGGGATAGAGGGAGAGATGGAGAGATAGAGGGAGAGATAGAGGGAGAGACAGAGGGAGAAATAGAGGGAGATATAGAGGGAGAGAGAGGGAGATAGAAGGGGAGAGATGGGGAGCCATGCAGGAATCCGAACTGTAGCCAAACACCTTAATTGTGATGCATTTCCCGAGCCTCTCTCTTCCATTGTGGGGCTCTGCTCTGATGCCATATGGTCTAGCATGGAACATTTAACTTGTCAGCTGTAATGGATTGTCCTGGGAGATGATTTTAGCTTTCAGCGCTCGGCTCGGCGAGTCAGTTGGTCGGTCGCCGTCTCGTCTTCTCCTTCTCTGCGTTTTTGGGTTTTGCGCTGCAGGCTGTATACAGGATGAAGGATCGCTGAGGACCGAGCGATCAGAGCGGTGATGTCGTAGAGTCAGTGAGGCACGGTTGATTCCCTGCTAGACGCTGACATGAACGCCACCAGAACTTTTCAGTAGTCACTGGCCCAAACTTTACCTCATAGAAGTAGAATGAATATGCATTTCAATGGGAATTCCCGCTCTAGTAATTATATTTCTTTGCTTTACTTTAGTGACAGAGGCAGTACTGTAGTCACTGGCCCTGATAAAGAGCAATTCACAACTCACAGCTGCAAGAACACATTTGTTATGTTTTGACATGAATGACTCTGGCCTCACTTCGACCTCAATCACAATTTTCCTAAAAAAAAAGAGTGTAAAACTAACTCTTACACTTACAATTTATTTGTAATTTTTATTGTAGGGGACAAGGTCTCCCCTCTCTCATCTCTACCCCACCTCACCCCCTCACCCCTTTACAGTAGGTCTCTCCTCTCTCATCTCTACCCCACCTCACCACCTCACCACCAACAGTAGGTCTCTCCTCTCTCATCTCTACCCCACCTCACCCCCTCACCACCTACAGTAGGTCTCTCCTCTCTCATCTCTACCCCACCTCACCCCCTCACCCCTTTACAGTAGGTCTCTCCTCTCTCATCACTACCCCACCTCACCACCTCACCACCTACAGTAGGTCTCTCCTCTCTCATCACTACCCCACCTCACCACCTCACCACCTACAGTTGGTCTTTCCTCTCATCTCTACCCCACCACACCCCCTACAGTTGGTCTCTCCTCTCTCATCTCTACCCCACCTCACCCCCTACAGTTGGTCTCTCTTCTCTCATCTCTACCCCACCTCACCCCTTTACAGTTGGTCTCTCCTCTCTCATCTCTACCCCACCTCACCACCTACAGTTGGTCTCTCCTCTCTCATCTCTACCCCACCTCACCCCCTACAGTTGGTCTCTCTTCTCTCATCTCTACCCCACCTCACCCCTTTACAGTTGGTCTCTCCTCTCTCATCTCTACCCCACCTCACCACCTACAGTTGGTCTCTCCTCTCTCATCTCTACCCCACCTCACCCCCTACAGTTGGTCTCTCTTCTCTCATCTCTACCCCACCTCACCCCTTTACAGTTGGTCTCTCCTCTCTCATCTCTACCCCACCTCACCACCTACAGTTGGTCTCTCCTCTCTCATCTCTACCCCACCTCACCCCCTACAGTTGGTCTCTCTTCTCTCATCTCTACCCCACCTCACCCCTTTACAGTTGGTCTCTCCTCTCTCATCTCTACCCCACCTCACCACCTACAGTTGGTCTCTCCTCTCTCATCTCTACCCCACCTCACCACCTCACCACCTACAGTAGGTCTCTCCTCTCTCATCTCTACCCCACCACACCCCCTACAGTTGGTCTTTCCTCTCTCATCTCTACCCCACCACACCCCTTTACAGTAGGTCTCTCCTCTCTCATCTCTACCCCACCTCACCCCCTACAGTTGGTCTGATTCACCTAATTTAGGCCACCTAGCACCTGTCCATCCCCAGCCAATTATCTGCAGTGTTTTATACTGCCATCTTAGGAGGAGAGACAGAGATCAGAGAGACATAGCTGTCATATGTAAATTCTCCATTTACTCTAGTCTATATCCCCAATTTTACACTGTGGATGTCGGAAATGTACTTTGTGTCCTATCGCTTTTCAAAGCCCTCTTTGTTTAACTGCACGACTCTTGAAACTGTACCGTAGCCACAAACTCCTAGGTTCCCTTCCTTTGCTCTTCCTGGTTGAAGAACATAGAGGAGAGAAAACACTTCTCTGAGCGACATCACTGTCAAGCTCAATTTCAAAATGGAAATGTCATATTTTTACATCTCTAAGCAAAAGTAGAGAGGGACAGAAAAATACCCAGAACACTCAGTATGTTGTTTTCTGGTCGTCATCGAAACCATGACGACAGACAGAGACAAACGTTTGAAAAGAGGAGAAAGAAAGAAAGAACACAGAAGCTGATGAGGATGAGAGAGAGAGACTCTATGTTTCTCCCCCTCTCCCCCTTCCTCTCTCCCTCCCCCTTCTCCACCTTTCCCCATCCCCCCCTTCTCTCCCCCTCCTCTCTCCCTCTCTCCCTCCCTGTGATTAGCCTAATCAATGGTGTCTGCCAAGCCTCTGAACCAGGCTGGGTGAGAATGAGGCTGAGTACTCGCCTCCACCTGGCCAAGAGTTGTGCCAGGACCACCACGGAGCGGGAGGGGGGGGGGGGGACGCTTCTATCCTCAATCTATGCCCCTCTCTACCATCGTTCTATTCCCCCTCCATCTCCCTCTACCAGTATCTAAGCTTCTACCCTCCATCAGGGCAGCTACAGAGAGGGGGAGGGGATGCCTACTTCTACCCTCCTCTACCCTCCTCTACCCTCTACCCTCCACTACCCTCTACCCTCTACCCTCCTCTACCCTCTACCCTCTACCCTCCTCTACCCTCTACCCTCCTCTACCCTCTACCCTCCTCTACCCTCTACCCTCCTCTACTCTCTACCCTCCTCTACCCTCCTCTACCCTCCTCTACCCTCTACCCTCCTCTACCCTCCTCTACCCTCCTCTACCCTCTACCCTCCTCTACCCTCCTCTACCCTCTAACCTCCTCTACCCTCCTCTACCTTCTACCCTCCTCTACCCTTCTCTACCCTCTAACATCCTCTACCCTCTTCCCTCCTCTACCCTCTACAAGCCTCTACCCTCCTCTACCCTCCTCTACCCTCCTCTACCCTCCTCTACCCTCTACCCTCCTCTACCCTCCTCTACCTTCTACCCTCCTCTACCCTCTATTCTCCTCTACCCTCCTCTACTGTCTACCAGCCTCTACCAGCCTCTACCCTCCTTTACCTTCTGCCAGCCTCTACCCTCCTCTACCCTCTACCCTCCTCTACCCTCTACCATTCTCTACCCTCTACCAGCCTCTA
The DNA here is from genome assembly GCF_045791955.1 of Oncorhynchus clarkii lewisi. NCBI lineage: Eukaryota > Metazoa > Chordata > Actinopteri > Salmoniformes > Salmonidae > Oncorhynchus > Oncorhynchus clarkii. The sequence goes on along the minus strand of NC_092151.1, from coordinate 5,447,509 downwards.
CCCTCCTCTACCCTCTACCAGCCTCTACCCTCCTCTACCCTCTACCATTCTCTACCCTCTACCAGCCTCTACCCTCCTCTAACCTCTACCAGCCTCTACCCTCTACCAGTCTCTAACCTCCTCTACCCTCTACCATTCTCTACCCTCCTCTACCCTCTACCAGCCTCTACCCTCCTTTACCTTCTACCAGCCTCTACCCTCCTCTACCCTCTAACCTCTATCTCCTCTACCCTCTACCAGCCTCTACCCTCCTCTCTACCCTCTACCAGCCTCTACCCTCATCTGCCCTCTACCAGCCTCTACCCTCCTTTACCCTCTACCAGCCTCTACCCTCCTTTACCCTCTACCAGTCTCTACCCTCTACCAGCCTCTACCCTCCTCTACCCTCTACCATTCTCTACCCTCCTCTACCCTCTACCAGCCTCTACCCTCCTCTACCCTCTAACCTCTACCCTCCTCTACCCTCTACCAGCCTCTACCCTCCTCTCTACCCTCTACCAGCCTCTACCCTAATCTGCCCTCTACTAGCCTCTACCCTCCTCTACCCTCTACCAGCCTCTACCCTCCTCTACCCTGCTCTACCCTCTACCAGCCTCTACCCTCCTTTACCTTCTACCAGCCTCTACCCTCCTCTACCCTCTACCAGCTTCTACCCTCCTTTACTATTCTACCAACCTCTACCCTCCTCTACCCTCTACCAACCTCTACCCTCCTCTACCCTCTACCAACCTCTACCCTCCTCTACCAGCCTCTACCCTCCTTTACCTTCTACTAGCCTCTACCCTCCTCTACAGCTCCTCTACCCTCTACCCTCCTCTACCCTCTACCAGCCCCTACCCTCCTTTACCTTCTACCAGCCTATACCCTCTACCAGCCTCTACCCTCCTCTCTACCCTCTACCAGCCTATACCCTCCTCTACCCTCTACCAGCCTCTACCCTCCTCTACCTTCTAACCTCTACCCTCCTCTACCCTCTACCAGCCTCTACCCTCCTTTACCTTCTACTAGCCTCTACCCTCCTCTACCTTCTACCAGGGAAGCCACAGAGAAGGGGGAGAGAGAACCCTCCATCCCCTGTCTACCCAACCTCCACCCATCTCTGCCACTCTCCAGCCCCCTCTACTCCCCTTTGTCCCATATAGATGGGCAAATATGCCAGGGGAGCCACGGGGAGAGAGAGGGAGGAGATGCCATCTCCAGCCTCATACATCCCCCCTCCTGCCACATCGCCACCCACAGCCTACGACCACCTGGTCTAGGTAGTGAATGAGATTAACCTCATAGGATTGGCATACTCTACAACAGGGCTCTCCAACCCTGTTCCTGGAGAGCTACCCTCCTGTAGGTTTTCACTCCAACCCTGTTCCTGGAGAGATACCCTCCTGTAGGTTAGAACACCTGATTCTAATAATTAGCTGGTTGATAAACTGATCCAGGTTAGTTACAACTGGGGTTGGAGTTAAAACCTACAGGAGTGTATCTCTCAGGAACAGGGTTGTAGTGTAAACCTACAGGAGGGTACCTCTCCAGGAACAGGGTTGGAGTTAAAACCTACAGGAGGGTAGCTCTCCAGGAACAGGGTTGGACTTAAAACCTACAGGAGTGTATCTCTCAGGAACAGGGTTGGTGTACAGTGATGGCATGCAGGTGAGGAGGCCCAGGAGAGCTGAGGGCCAGTTGACGCAGACTGACTGACTGACTGGTCGCAGGTTTGACGGCTGGGTTCCTGCAGTCTGTCTGCTCTTCTCCTCCTCTCCTCAGCAGCTGCAGCCTCTGCTGCTGTCTCCAGCTGTTCCTGACGAATCACCTGCTCTCCTCCACACAAAGCCACCGCGTCTCTCCATCCCTCCCTCCTCCCCATCACTTCATCCTCATTCTTTTCCTCTCCTCAGCTAGCGTGCAGTAATTATAGGAGACAAGGGAGGAGGGGGAGGCGGGTGAAGACAGGGGGAGGTAGGGGGGGTATCCATTAAGATTCTCAGAGAGAAAAATACAGTGTTTGTATATGAAACTCAGGGAAAGGTTTTGGTTGGACAAGCTATTTTGTAAGGTAGGTTTTGGTTGGACAAGCTGTTTTGTAAGGTAGGTTTTGGTTGGACAAGCTGTTTTGTAAGGTAGGTTTTGGTTGGACAAGCTGTTTTGTAAAGGTAGCTTTAACATGGGGCATTCTGTATGCACAGGCATCCTAGTAACACATTCAGCATGATAACATTCAACATTGTCATTTAATACATTTATAATGTATGCATTTATTTAATTCGCACATTTTAAATCTCATCATTTTAGTTCAGATTTCAGATTTTTTTTATACCTTCATGCCTCTATATTTCCTATAACTGTAACATGTGGTGTCCCCCAAGGCTCGATGCTAGGACCCATTATATTATTATTATATCTAGTCATCTTCTGCTCACAGATTTGTAGTCTTGAAACTCCTAGGAACTCCTCCCCTTTCCGGCGACATTGCTTTCAATGTCATCAGATGACGAATCACTACTCTGTTCCCACACTCACATATTCCCACATACTGAAATACGAGATGAATCTAGACCCATGCCAAGTGTAACGCCTGGCAGCTTGTCAATGGGATGATGGTGGGATGGAGATGAGAAGGATAGGAGGAAGAGAGGGATGAGAGGAGTAATGGAAACTCTATGTATTATACATGGACCTTCTCCTCATTATTGGTGATGTGCCATCCAGTCTTATTCAACTTCTATGAGGCACTGTGAAGCTCGCATACATACCATTCCTAGAATGAGTATCTCCATTCTAGGGTTTCTATTTCTATGACCGGGGCCCCATCAGCAGTGAGGGTGAAAACCATGGAAATAGCCGTCTTCCTGCTTCAGTTCCTTGCCTCTGGTCCACCCATCATAGAACATTGACTTGAATTGGGATTCCTGTGCTAGTAAATCCATTTCTATAGTGAAAAGACTGATCAGGGGAATTATTAAAACAACAGTGAGCAGGGGAATTATTATTAAAACAACAGTGAGCAGGGGAATTATTATTAAAACAACACTGAGCAGGGGAATTATTATTAAAACAACACTCAGCAGGGGAATTATTATTAAAACAACAGTGAGCAGGGGAATTATTATTAAAACAACACTGAGCAGGGGAATTATTATTAAAACAACACTCAGCAGGGGAATTATTATTAAAACAACACTGAGCAGGGGAATTATTAAAACAACACTGAGCAGGGGAATTATTATTAAAACAACACTGAGCAGGGGAATTATTATTAAAACAACACTGAGCAGGGGAATTATTATTAAAACAACAGTGAGCAGGGGAATTATTATTAAAACAACAGTGAACAGGGGAATTATTATTAAAACAACACTGAGCAGTGGAATTATTATTAAAACAACCGTGAACAGGGGAATTATTATTAAAACAACACTGAGCAGGGGAATTATTATTAAAACAACAGTGAGCAGGGGAATTATTATTAAAACTAGAAGCAACCGTAACAATAATATCAAGTAAACTATGAAGAAATTACCACAGCTACAGGACCATGAATATACATTATACAACTGTGTCTCCCTGCCTTATCCTCCCATAACGGCTGTGTGTGCATTCACTGTTCCCCTTTTCATAAAAAAAATCAAAACTTCTGCTGTTCACTCATTCATATTATTTAATAAACTAGCTTTTCTTAATTTAAATCAGTTTAGAACAAATTCTTATTTACAATGACAGCTTACCGGGGAACAGTGGGTTGAACTGCCTTGTTTAGGGGCAGAACGACAGCACTGATATTCAATCCAGGAACCTTTCGATTACTGGCCCAACGCTCTAACCATTAAGCTACCTGCCGCCCTAGCTAGAGTTGGCAACTAATTGTGGTCAAGTTCAATTGTTTCCTCTCTGCCTGAGTGGTCTTCTCTGTGACAATGATGGAGGAAGGTATCTAGCTGGCCTGCTAATTGTGGCAGCAGCTCTTTACTAAGGCCTGCCAGTTAATTACCATCCTGCTTTCATCTGTTGTCTCTCGTCACCGCACTCCTCTGAAGTTTAACGCCATTCTCACAAACAAACAGGTGCTGTACTCTTTTGTCCTCCACAACTGTTTGAAGGCTGGAAGGCAGGTAGTCATCTGTTTGAAGGCAGGAAGTGGTCTGTTTGAAGGCAGGTCATCTGTTTGAAGGCAGGAAGGCAGGTAGTGGTCTGTTTGAAGGCAGGAAGGCAGGTCATCTGTTTGAAGGCAGTAAGGAAGGTAGTGGTCTGTTTGAAGGCAGGAAGGCAGGTCATCTGTTTGAAGGCAGGAAGGCAGGTAGTGGTCTGTTTGAAGGCAGGAAGGCAGGTAGTGGTCTGATTCCTGTCTATGGTGTAGTGACTCTGCTTATCTTGTGATTTCTTCTTTTGTTGATCTCTCTCTCTCTCTCTCTCTCTCACTCCCTTTTTTTCTCTCTCTCTCTCTCTCCCTTTCTCTCTCTATCTCTCTCTCTCTCTCTCGCTCTCTCTCTCTCTCTCTCTACATTTCTTTCTCTATCTCTCTCTCTCTCTGTCTCTCTCTCTCTCTCTCTCTCTCTCTCTCTCTCTCTCTCTCTCTCTACATTTCTTTCTCTATCTCTCTCTCTCATGAGAGTCATTTCAAATGGTCATTGTGATGTCTGTAGGATGGCCGATCAGGTGTGGGTCTCTATGTGGGGAGATGAAGGACATTAAATAAAATGTATTTGGCTGTGAGATACTGTAGCTAGCATCAGGTGTGTAGGAGGAGTGGTCTTGATGGCATATGTGTATATGTGCTTTTGTGTGTGTGCATGTGTTTGATGGCGTGGGCGGGCGAGAGACAGTGACATGTTCGAGACACAGAAAGACAGCGAGAAATGACAGGTCATGTGACAGGAAACTCATCACAGCAGAGCAGCGTTCAAAAGGTGCTATGTTGATTGGCCGAGGTCACTATGACCCCCTGACCCCTCTGTCCTCACATGACATAGCCTCTCGCTCTCCCATGCCATCACACACACGCAGACACACTGCTAGGCTACCTGCTGCCAACACACACAGACACACACACACACACACACACACAATGTCAGACTGAGGAGGAGGACGGAGAACCTCACATGTCCCATGATCCTCTCAATTCGCACATGTAATAGGACAAATAAAAGCACCCACCAAATTATTGGATCAGAAGGTAACCTCGAGGTTAAAGGTCACTGGTTTGAACACCGGTGTGAAACATCTGTCGTTGTGTCCTCGAGCAAGGCACTTTATTGGATCAGAAGGTATCCTTGAGGTTAGAGGTCGCTGGTTTGAACACCGGAGTGAAACATCTGTCGTTGTGTCCTCGAGCAAGGCACTTTATTGGATCAGAAGGTAACCTCGAGGTTAGAGGTCACTGGTTTGAACACCGGAGTGAAACATCTGTCGTTGTGTCCTCGAGCAAGGCACTTAAACCTAATTGCTCAAGGGACGCTGGACAATGGTGACCCTGGCCATGACCCCACTCCCCTGCGGGTGTCTCAAGAAACACATTAAACATTTGTGTGTAACAGGACAAATGTAAAGGAAGTTTTCTCACCAATGCAACAAGCTAGTGTGGTTAAAGACTTAGTAACTTGTAGTCTGGTTACCTATAACTACAAACATAACATTATGTTTTTTGGGGTTATTGCATATTTATTAACTTATTTCCGGAGATCTTATTGTTCGTTATTACTGCAACTCAGCCATCAATCTGTATGTCTCTGCGCCATGTTTGAGACTAGTGGTAGACTAGTGGTTACAGCGCGGGGCCAGTTTCCGAAAGGTTGCTAGATCGAATCCCTGAGCTGACAAGGTACACATCTGTCGTTCTGCCCCTGAACATGGCAGTTAACCCACTGTTCCTAGGCCGTCATTGTAAATAAGAATGCTTCACCCGTAGGGATGGTGCCAGGTTTCCTCCAGACGTGACGCTTGGCATTCAGGCCAAAGAGTTCAGTCTTGGTATCATCACACCAGAGAATCTTGTTTCTCATGGTCTGAGAGTCCTTTACGTTCCTTTTGGCAAACTCCAAGCTGTCTGTCATGTGCCTCTTACTGAGGAGTGTCTTCCGTCTGGCCACTTTACCATAAAGGCCTGATTGGTGGAGTGCTGCAGAGATGGTTGTCCTTCTGGAACTGTGGAACTCTGTCAGAGTGACCATCGGGTTCTGGGCACCTCTCTGACCAAGGCCCTTCTCCCCTGATTGCTCAGTTTGGCCTGGCGGCCAGCTCTAGGAAGAGTCTTGGTGGTTCCAAACTTCTTCCATTTAAGAATTGCTTATTTTTTAATATTTTTTATTTCACCTTTATTTAACCAGGTAGGCTAGTTGAGAACACCTTTATTTAACCAGGTAGGCTAGTTGAGAACACCTTTATTTAACCAGGTAGGCTAGTTGAGAACACCTTTATTTAACCAGGTAGGTTAGTTGAGAACAAGTTCTCATTTACAATTGCGACCTGGCCAAGATAAAGCCAAGCAGTTTGACACATACAACGACACAGAGTTACACATGGAGTAAAACAAACATACAGTCAATAATACAGTAGAAACAAGTCTATATACGATGTGAGCAAATGAGGTGGGATAAGGGAGGTAAAGGCAAAAAGGCCATGGTGGCAAAGTAAATACAATATAGCAAGTAAAACAATAATGATGGAGGCCATTGTGTTCTTGGGGATATTCAATGCTGCACACTCTTCCCCAGATCTGTGCCTCGACACAATCCTGTCTCGGAGCCCTACGGACAATTACATCAACCACATGGCTTGGTTTTTGCTCTGACATGCACTGTCAACTGTGGGACCTTATATAGACAGGTGTCTGCCTTTCCAAATCATGTCCAATCAATTGAATTTACCACAGATGGACTCCGATCAAGTTGTAGAAACATCTCAATGATGATCAACGGAAACAGGATGCACCTGAGCTCAATTTCGAGTCTCGTAGCAAAGTTTCTGAATACTTATGTCAATACGGTATTTATTTTTTTTGTAAATATATCTAAATTTGCTAAAAAAATATATGTTTTCTCTTTGTCATCATGGGGTATTGTGATGTCATTATGGGGTATTGTGATGTCATTATGGGGTATTGTGATGTCATTATGGGGTATTGTGATGTCATTATGGGGTATTGTGATGTCATTATGGGGTATTGTGATGTCATCATGGGGTATTGTGATGTCATTATGGGGTATTGTGATGTCATTATGGGGTATTGTGATGTCATTATGGGGTATTGTGTGTAGATTGATGAAGAAAAAAATGAGTTTAATCCATTTTAGAATAAGGCTGTAAAGTCACAACAAAGTGTGGAAAAAGTCAAGGGGTCTGAATACTTTCCGAAGGCCCTGTACATGACAATCCCTGCTGGTTCATAAAGTAGCTAGGTGGCTAGAGCTATCTTACACTGTGTAATAGCATGCACTTCTTGCCATTTCCTACAACAAAGCTTGCTTTTATATCCAGTTCTATAGAATGGAATGGGGGGGTCACTCCACTGAGAAAAAGGTTGAGTGAGTTAAATAGAGTAGGATAGTCGTTGTCCTGACTATCCCTTTGTCCTCTATAACATACTGTTAGTCTTCAATTAGGATAGCTATGGTAACGAGGGCCGTTTCAGTGGAACCTGTTTAACGGTAATAATGGATTGTTTGATCACCGAGAGTTCCAGAGTTCCGACTTTTAATCAGGTTCCAAAGATTCTACTTTCATGTATTTTTCTGATGCAATTTTCCAGTTGGGAATTCCACCCTTCCGTTCCGCGTTGTTGCGTCTCGTGGATTTCAGCTTCATCTTCCCCGGGAAAATAAGTGAGAAAAAAAAAATGTTAAATCCACCTAAGACAATTTAGGTTTAAAATAAAGATGGCCTCATTAGTTCACATCACAATATCTAAACAACAATTATAGCTTTAACTCTAGCATCCCTTCTTTGTTTGCTATATCAATAATAGCTCCTAGTTAGGTTCTGCTGTCTTTAGTAAATCCTGAACGTTGTTCTAGGAGATTTCTCTATGTTTTGGTCTCATGAGCATAATTGAGTGCAATGTTCATTGTTCATTTGTTTAGGTTTTAGTGTTGTGTAAAATGTACATAATGCTCTGTGTATGTCTCCAACTACTATTGTGTCTCAGACATTGTGGAAACGGTACCCCAAATCCTCCAGACAAAGAGAATGAATTCCAAAAAATGAAAGAATTAAATCTTAAGAATTTCTCCATCCCAGTGCCTTCATGTAGATCCACCCCCCCCCCCCCCCCCAAAAAAAAAGGATGAATAAAAATAAATTAAAAAAACAAAAACAAGACAATACAAAAAAAATCTGAAACACAAAAATAAATCTAGACGACACCAGGAGTTGACATATGCCAAGCCGTGTTTCGGGTGTATATCAGAACCTAAAGATCAGACGACACGATGAAACGATACATCCTGAGGAGGATGTAAACACAAAGCCAAAACGTTAAAACCAAAGTATACCGTGCCGTCTGAAAACAGAGACCATTTGGGCTCTAATGCCATCCTTATGCATCTTTTAGTAGCTTTAGCCATAGGGCTTGGCAGTGCCACCATTGTCACCGTGCCAACAAAAATCTGCAGTGCCTGCCGCATTTCAGCAACCGACTGGGGTTTGTCTGAAAACACACAAACACATTCGCAGTGTAATTAGACACGACACAAAACCAAACTTGCTATTTTATCGATGGTTATTGGTTGACAAAAAAAACAAAACAGTTTGTACCTATGACTTCATAAAACTATATAAAAAATCTTATCATGTAAAATATGTCAAGAATAAGCCCTTCAAACAAAGTCAATTATTTGTCTTTGTGTGTATGTCAATCTTGATTCTACCATATTTTTTCTCGAGTTGTAATATCAGTATACGTATTAGTATGTTTTGTTGTGTTGTTGTGTTATTGATTCCTGGGAGGGGGAGGGGTCTGCATAATGAAGCCTGGGAGGGGGAGGGGTCTGCATAATGAAGCCTGGGGGGGGGGAGGGGTCTGCATAATGAAGCCTGGGAGGGGGAGGGGTCTGAAAAATGAAGCCTGGGAGGGGGAGGGGTCTGCATAATGAAGCCTGGGAGGGGGAGGGGTCTGGATAATGAAGCCTGGGAGGGGGAGGGGTCTGGATAATGAAGCCTGGGAGGGGGAGGGGTCTGCATAATGAAGCCTGGGAGGGGGAGGGGTCTGGATAATGATTCCTGGGAGGGGGAGGTGTCTGGATAATGAAGCCTGGGAAGGGGAGGGGTCTGGATAATGAAGCCTGGGAAGGGGAGGGGTCTGGATAATTTTTTTTAAATTTTTACCTTTATTTAACTAGGCAAGTCAGTTAAGAACAAATTCTTATTTACAATGACGGCCTAGGAACAGTGGGTTAACTGCCTGTTCAGGGGCAGAAGGACAGATTTGTACCTTGTCAGCTCGGGGGTTTGAACTTGCAACCTTCCGGTTACTAGTCCAACGCTCTAACCACTAGGCTACCCTGCCGCCCCAATGAAGCCTGGGAGGGGCAGGGGTCTGCATAATGAAGCCTGGGAGGGGGAGGGGTCTGGATAATGAATCCTGGGAGGGGGAGGGGTCTGGATAATGATTCCTGGGAGGGGGAGGGGTCTGGATAATGAAGCCTGGGTGGGGGAGGGGTCTGGATAATGAATCCTGGGAGGGGGAGGGGTCTGGATAATGATTCCTGGGAGGGGGAGGGGTCTGGATAATGAAGCCTGGGTGGGGGAGGGGTCTGGATAATGAAGCCTGGGTGGGGGAGGGGTCTGGATAATGAAGCCTGGGAGGGGGAGGGGTCTGGATAATGAAGCCTGGGAGGGGGAGGGGTCTGGATAATGAAGCCTGGGAGGGGGAGGGGTCTGCATAATGAAGCCTGGGAGGGGGAGGGGTCTGGATAATGAAGCCTGGGAGGGGGTGGGGTCTGGATAATGAAGCCTGGGAGGGGGAGGGGTCTGCATAATGAAGCCTGGGAGGGGGAGGGGTCTGGATAATGAAGCCTGGGAGGGGGAGGGGTCTGGATAATGAATCCTGGAAGGGGGAGGGGTCTGGATAATGAAGCCTGGGAGGGGGAGGGGTCTGGATAATGAAGCCTGGGTGGGGGAGGGGTCTGGATAATGAATCCTGGGAGGGGGAGGGGTCTGGATAATGAATCCTGGGAGGGGGAGCGGTCTGGATAATGAAGCCTGGGTGGGGGTGGGGTCTGGATAATGAAGCCTGGGTGGGGGAGGGGTCTGGATAATGAAGCCTGGGAGGGGGAGGGGTCTGGATAATGATTCCTGGGAGGGGGAGGTGTCTGGATAATGAAGCCTGGGAAGGGGAGGGGTCTGGATAATGAAGCCTGGGAAGGGGAGGGGTCTGGATAATGAAGCCTGGGAGGGGCAGGGGTCTGCATAATGAAGCCTGGGAGGGGGAGGGGTCTGGATAATGAAGCCTGGGAGTGGGAGGGGTCTGGATAATGAAGCCTGGGAGGGGGAGGGGTCTGGATAATGATTCCTGGGAGGGGGAGGTGTCTGGATAATGAAGCCTGGGAAGGGGAGGGGTCTGGATAATGAAGCCTCGGTGGGGGAGGGGTCTGGATAATGAAGCCTGGGAGAGGGAGGGGTCTGGATAATGAAGCCTGGGAGGGGGAGCGGTCTGGATAATGAAGCCTGGGTGGGGGATGGGTCTGGATAATGAAGCCTGGGTGGGGGAGGGGTCTGGATAATGAAGCCTGGGTGGGGGAGGGGTCTGGATAATGAAGCCTGGGAGGGGGAGCGGTCTGGATAATGAAGCCTGGGTGGGGGAGGGGTCTGGATAATGAAGCCTGGGTGGGGGAGGGGTCTGGATAATGAAGCCTGGGTGGGGGAGGGGTCTGGATAATGAAGCCTGGGAGGGGGAGGGGTCTGGATAATGAAGCCTGGGAGGGGGAGGGGTCTGGATAATGAAGCCTGGGAGGGGAAGCGGTCTGGATAATGAAGCCTGGGTGGAGGAGGGGTCTGGATAATGAAGCCTGGGATGGGGAGCGGTCTGGATAATGAAGCCTGGGTGGGGGAGGGGTCTGGATAATGAAGCCTGGGATGGGGAGGGGTCTTTATAATGAAGCCTGTTTTGCATCGGTGCACCTGCCTAGAATGTAATCAAGCGTATTCTAAAGAACTTAAGAAGTGCACAGCTTTCCTCTCATAGGGCTCGTGGTGAAGGTTGTTTCTCTTGGATTTCAGCCCACCATCCTGGCGATTACCTATCTATAGGTTTTATGAAACCTCCTGTTATGTCGCAGTGCCTCCGAACACAAATGTGTAAATGTATTGATCGTATTTATAGCTGATAAATATGGACATATTGGTCTCTCGAATTTCACCGCTGTTAGATTTATTTATTTGTCTTTATATTGTCATTTTATTTTTTGTCAACGATTTACACAAAATACTCAGTAATCCTCAGTAATCCTCAGTAATGTCAAAGTGGGAGAAATATTCAAACATTTGTAAAAAAATTTAAAAAAAGGATCTTGATTAGATAATTATTCACCCCCCTGAGTCAATACATGTTACAAACACAGTTGACAGCGATTACAGCTGTGAGTCTTTCTGGGTTTGCCTCTAAGAGCTTTTCACACCTGGATTGTACCACATTTGCGCATAATTATTTTTTTTTAAAATCTTCAAGCTCTGAAGTTTGTTGTTGATCATTACTAGACAGCCATTTTTAAATATTGCTGTAGATTTTCAAGCTGATTTAAGTCAAAACTGTAAGTAGTCTTTTTGGTAATCAACTCCAGTGTATATTTGGCCATGTGTTTTAGGTTATTGTCCTGCTGAAAGGTGAATTTGTTTCCGAGTGTCTGTTTTGAAAGCAGACTGAAGCAGGTTTTCCTCTAGGATTTTGCCTGTGCATATAGCCTTATTCCGTTTATTTTCATCCTAAACAACTCCCTAGTCCTTGCCGATGACACGTTTACATGATGCAGCCACCACCATGCTTGAAAATAGGTAGAGTGGTACTCAGTGATGTATTGTGGCCTCATGTTGAAATCCCTGAGCTGTTTCCTTCCTCTCTGGCAACTGAGTTAGGAAGGACACAGGTCTGTATCTTTGTAGTGGCTCGGTGTATCCATGCAAAGTGTAATTAATGACTTCACCATGCTCAAAGGAATATTCTCATAAATAGCTCTATCTCCAGGCCATCAGACTGTTGAACAGTCACCACTAGCCAGCGTCCGCCCAGTACCCTGCCTTTATATATATATCTTTCTTTCTTTCTGTTTTTTGGGGGATTTGTTTGTATTGTTTTGTATTGTTCAGTAATACTGCACTTTTGGAGATAGAAACATAAGCAATTAGCTACACATATGATAACATCTGCAAAATTTTGATTTGATTTGAATGTCTGCTTTTTCAAATGTTATTTACCCATCTACCAATAGGTGCCCTTGTTTGCGAGCCATTGGAAAACCTCCCTGGTCTTTGTGGTTGAATATGTGTTTGAAATTCACTGCTCGACTGAGGGATCTTACAGATAATTGTGTGTGTGGGGGTACAGAGGTGAGGTAGTCACTCAGAAATCATGTTAAACACTGTTATTGTACGCAGAGTGAGTTTGTGCAACTTATCATGTGACTTGTTAAGCAAATATTTACTCCTGAACTTCTTTAAGCTTGTCATAACAAAAGGGGTTGAATACCTATTAACTCAAGACATTTCAGTTTTTACTTGTTTTAATAAATTTGTAAATATTTCTAAAAACATAATTATTCCTCTTTGACATTATGGGGTATTGTGTGTAGGCCAGTGACACAACATCTCAATCGAATCCATTTTAAATTCAGGCTGTTAACACAACAAAATGTGGACAAAGTCAATGAGTGTGAATACTTACTGAAGGCCCTGTATTCATTACCTTCAGTGCCAAGGCATCGGCGTCTGTTGGAAACCTGATGGCTGCTCATCGACCAAATGTGTCAAATACATTTTTTTTTTTTTTTTTTTACGAATATGTGCCACTTTCTAAAGCTTTTCTAAAACAGAAACAATGTTTGTTTTTTTACGCACTATGGCTTTATATTTGAGTTGATCTCAGTCGTGTGTTTAGAAGCCAGCTCCCCATGACTTCTGTGGCTTCCCTCAGTACCTCGTAGACTTGATCTGTGTCTCAAATGACACCACGTTCCCTATGTAGTGCACTACTGTTGACCAGAGACGTCTATATATATATATATATATAGGGAATAGGGGGCCATTTGGGATACAAACTCTTTGTTGGAGTTCTGGAAGGATGCCCATTGATGTCATGGAAACAGTTGAATTGCTGAGAATGATTCACGTCTGCCCCGACCTACCGTCCTCCCCCACATGCAACAGCAATATATGGTTTAACCCTTCACACCATCTCACCCCTCCATCTCACCCTTCACACCATCTCACCCCTCTATCTCACCCCTCTATCTCACCCTTCACACCATCTCACCCCTCTATCTCACCCCTCCATTCCACCCCTCCTTCCCTCCCTCTATCTCACCCTTCACACCATCTCACCCCTCTATCTCACCCTTCACACCATCTCACCCCTCTATCTCACCCTTCACACCATCTCACCCCTCTATCTCACCCCTCCATCTCACCCCTCTATCTCACCCCTCTATCTCACCCCTCCATCTCACCCCTCTATCTCACCCTTCTGTCTGTCCCTCCCTCTATCTCACCCCTCCATCTCACCCCTCCTTCTGTCCCTCCCTCTATCTCACCCCTCCATCTCACCCTTCTGTCTGTCCCTCCCTCTATCTCACCCCTCCATCTCACCCCTCCTTCCCTCCCTCCTTCTCACCCCTCCATCCCACCCCTCCTTCCCTTCCTCTATCTCACCCCTCCATCTCACCCCTCCTTCCCTCCTTCTATCTCACCCCTCCATCTCACCCCTCCTTTCCTCCCTCTATCTCACCCCTCCATCTCACCCCTCCTTCCCTTCCTCTATCTTACCCCTCTATCTCACCCCTCCTTCCCTTCCTCTATCTCACCCCTCTATCTCACCCCTCCATCTCACCCCTCCTTCCCTCCTTCTATCTCACCCCTCCTTCCCTCCCTCCATCTCACTCCTCCATCTCACCCCTCCTTCCCTCCCTCCTTCTCACCCCTCCATCTCACCCCTCCTTCCCTTCCTCTATCTCACCCCTCTATCTCACCCCTCTATCTCACCCCTCCTTCCCTTCCTCTATCTCACCCCTCTATCTCACCCCTCCTTCCCTCCCTCTATCTCACCCCTCTATCTCACCCCTCCTTCTCACCCCTCCATCTCATCCCTCGTTCCCTCCCTCCATCTCACCCCTCCTTCCCTCCTTCTATCTCACCCCTCCACCTCATCCCTCGTTCCCTCCCTCCATCTCATCCCTCCTTCCCTCCTTCCTTCCTTCCCTCCTTCCTTCTCACCCCTCTTCTATCTCATTCCTCCATCTCATCCCTTTTTCTCACTCCTCCTTGTCTGCAGACATCACATACGTACAGGACTTTTAGTCACGTGTTTGTATATCTGGCCGAAGTATGCCAAGAAATATAGCATCTAAATATTCCCTTTTTCAGAGAAAGCGTCTATATTTTGCCTCCCAATGTCTGTATGAGAAATTGGAACTTTGTAGTCTAGTCTTCTGCCTCAACAATAGTCAATGATAACGGGTCACCCCGTTTCCGTTAAAGGCTGTGACAAGTCGGTAACAGAAGAAAGCGAGAAAAGAAAGTCCAACTGAATATCAATACAAGCATGCAGGTATCGTTATATATTTACTTATAGTCGTCGGTTTTAGCTTCCTCAATAATTGACACACACACACACACACACACACACACAAAAAAAGATTTAAAAAAAAAATGTATTCCACTTAAATTGGAATGAATTTGAGATGTATTCTATATAGTTCCAAGTCAGGACAAGCCTTCACATGCATTATAGCAAATAGAGAGATTAACCATCATCCATGGCACCCGTATCGTGCATTTTAAAACCACCGGATCCTACCATGTTGTCAAACCTGTTTAAAATCTCCTTTCTCTGCTCGGCTTTGCCCTGGCTCAGTTGTGTCCCGATATGAAGGCATTTCAAACCTTCCGTGAGGCATCGTTGTTCTGTTTTAATTAGCACTTCAGATGCCGGGGACTTCCACCCACACCTGTCCTTTTGCTTTCTTTTTACAACAACTTTATTTACAGGTTGGTAGTTTATTTTTTTATTTTTTTTATCCTTCCTTTGAATTTTCCTTGCAAACGTGTCTTTACAGTTTATATGAAATAACTAAGAACATTATTTCAAAAACAATAATAATTTAATAGTCTATTTATTTACAAGTAACGACCGCTTCAGGGAAAGTATTTCACTTATTTTCACAAAAGAGGGCTAAAGTTTTATAGTAACATATATATATATATATGTTTTATAGTAACATATATATATATATGTTTTATAGTAACATATAATTCCTCAAACCCCCTTTTTTCAAAGTAAGTTCAAAGAAGATAAACAGTGTCCTCAAATTTACATTTGACATTTTGAGTCATTTAGCAGATTCTCTCATCCAGAGCAATTTACATTCAGTACATTCATCTTACGATAGTCCTAGGTGGGACAACCACATATGACAGTCATAGGTAAGTACATGTTTTCTCTCTCTGTAAAGTAACGATCAACAAAGTCTGAGCTATTAAAGGGGAAAAATGTGTGTGAGTTCACGTAGCGTCTGTAATTCCACAGTCTAGTTTAGGAAGGTATCACGTAGCGTCTGACCTTCCACAGTCTAGTTTAGGAAGGTATCACGTAGCGTCTGTTATTCCACAGTCTAGTTTAGGAAGGTATCACGTAGCGTCTGTAATTCCACAGTCTAGTTTAGGAAGGTATCACGTAGCGTCTGACCTTCCACAGTCTAGTTTAGGAAGGTATCACGTAGCGTCTGTTATTCCACAGTCTAGTTTAGGAAGGTATCACGTAGCGTCTGACCTTCCACAGTCTAGTTTAGGAAGGTATCACGTAGCGTCTGACCTTCCACAGTCTAGTTTAGGAAGGTATCACGTAGCGTCTGACCTTCCACAGTCTAGTTTAGGAAGGTATCACGTAGCGTCTGACCTTCCACAGTCTAGTTTAGGAAGGTATCACGTAGCGTCTGACCTTCCACAGTCTAGTTTAGGAAGGTATCACGTAGCGTCTGACCTTCCACAGTCTAGTTTAGGAAGGTATCACGTAGCGTCTGTAATTCCACAGTCTAGTTTAGGAAGGTATTGCTAAATGTTTCATTACATCACCCGTTTTTATTCAGGTTTTAATTTAACAATTTACAAAATAAGCTAAACCTGTCCACCTAACTCAGTGTACAGCAGACAAATAGGATAGCCTAGTGTTTTGCCATGTGTTTTCAGCCAGACAAATCATATAGTCTAGTCTAGGCTATACAAAAAAATGTATAGCCTGGTTTCATTGCGTTTTCTTCCACAAATCCTCACTTGTCCCGAGGCGATGAACATTGTCGTTTTACTGTTTCCGTGCAAGTCTTCCCTCATCTCCTTATGTAAAAGATGATTTTCCAGGGGCTAGTGTGACAAGACGGTGGCTTTGAGGGCCTCACTATGGAGCATATAGAGGATCTTGGCCGTGGAGCAGGATTCCAAGTCTTTACCCAGGGTAGAGCAGATGTTCAGTCTGACTCAAAGGCAACAGCGAATTCAGGAAGCAGAGAGAGGCACACAATCCCCCCTTCAGACCCTGGGCCAAAGAGGGGGACAGGCAGATCACATACCTAACAGGATCATTCAAAAGCAGGGAAGTCTGTGTCAAGTACACGGGTTAGTAGAAAGACTTCTTGTTGTCTTGTCGCAGGACAAACCCCCCCGAAAAATATAGTATGTAGTAAACAGACATTATCCTTCTAGTATATAGTAAACCGACATTATCCTTCTAGTATATAGTGAACATACATGACCATTCTATTATATAGTAAACCGACATTATCCTTCTAGTATATAGTAAATGACATTATCATTCTAGTATATAGTAAACATACATTATCCTTCTATTATATAGTAAACAGACATTACCCTAAACAAATCATTTTGCACCTGAACTAACAGTGAGGTAAATTGTCTTTCGTATTAAAGTGTCTTTCACTCCCAATTTCTTTCTTCAGATTCAGTACATCTTTATTGTTCCATTGCTGTGGAATTTAGCTTCTCTGTTCTGCCCCAGGGGTATAGTCTGTCCCTCTCTGTTCTGCCCCAGGGGTATAGTCTGTCCCTCTCCGTTCTGCCCCAGGGGTATAGTCTGTCCCTCTCTGTTCTGCTCCAGGGGTGTAGTCTGTCCCTCTCCGTTCTGCCCCAGGGGTATAGTCTGTCCCTCTCTGTTCTGCCCCAGGGGTATAGTCTGGCC
>NC_092151.1:5422632-5425132 GCF_045791955.1 Oncorhynchus clarkii lewisi | reverse complement strand
CGCCCCTGCATGCTACGCCCCTGCATGCTACGCCCCTGCATGCTACGCCCCTGTATGCTACGCCCCTGCATGCTACGCCCCTGTATGCTACGCCCCTGCATGCTACGCCCCTGCATGCTACGCCCCTGCATGCTACGCCCCTGCATGCTACGCCCCTGCATGCTACGCCCCTGCATGCTACGCCCCTGCATGCTACGCCCCTGCATGCTACGCCCCTGCATGCTACGCCCCTGCATGCTACGCCCCTGCTTATAAGTATACGGGGCCTTCAGAGAGTATTCATACCCCTTGACTTGTTCCACATTTTGTTGTGTCACAGCCTGAATTCAACATGGATTTAAATACACAGAAGCTTTTTCCTCACCCATCTATCTACACACAATTACCACGTGATGACAAAGTGGAAACATGTTTTTATACATTTTAGATAATTTATTGACAATTTAATTCAGACATTTCTAATTTATGTAAGTATTCACACCCCTGAATAGAAGCAAATTTGGCAACGATCACAGCTGAGTTTCTGAGTCTCTAAGAGCTTTGCACACCTGGATTGTACAATATTGGCCCATTATTCTTTGTCAAGTTTTTCACGCTCTGTTAAGTTGATTGTTGATCATTGCTAGACAGCCATTTTCAGGTCTTGCCATAGATTTTCAAGCCAATTTAAGTCAAAACTGTAACTAGGCCACTCAGGAACATTCAATGTTGTCTTGGTAAGCAACTCCAGTGTATATGTGGCCTTGTGTTTTAGGTTATTGTCCTGCTGAAAGGTGAATTCGTCTCCCAGTGTCTGTTGGAAAACAGACTGAACCAGCTTTTTCCCTGGGATGTTGCCTGTACGTTTCTTTTGATCCGAAAAAAACCTCTCTAGTCCTTGCCTATGACAAGCATACCCATAACATGATGCAGCCACTATGCTTGAAAATATGAAGAGTGGTACTCAGTGATGTGTTGGATTTGCCCCAAATATAACACTTTGTATTCGGGACATGAAGTTCATTTCTTTGCCACATTTGTTGCTGTATTACTTTAGTGCCTTGTTGCAAACAGGATGCATGTTTTGGAATATTTGTATTCTGTACTGGCTTCCTTCTTTTCACTCTGTCAATGAGGTTAGTATTGTGGATTAACTACAATGTTGTTGATCCATCCTCAGTCTTCTCCTATCACAGCCATTAAACTCTGTAACTGTTTTCAAGTCACCATTGGCCTCATGGTGAAATCCCTGAGCAGTTTCCTTCCTCTCGGGCAACTAAGTAAGGAATGACGCCTGTATCTTTGTAGTGACTGTGTGTATTGATACACCATCCAAAGTGTAATTAATAACTTCACCATGTTCAGAGGGATATTCAATGTCTCCTTTATTTATGTTTACCCATCTACCAATAGGTGTCCTTCTTTACGAGGCATTGGGAAACCTCCCTGGTCTTTGTTGTTGAATCTGTGTTTGAAATTCACTGCTCCACTGAGGGACCTCACAGATAATTGTATGTGTGGGGGTACAGAGGTGGGGTAGTCACTCAGAAATCATGTTAATCCCTGTTATTGCACACAGAGTGAGTCCATGCAACTTATTATGTGACTTCTTAAGCACATTTTTACTCCTGAACTTCTTTAGGCTTGTCATAACAAAGAGGTTGAATAGTTTTCATTTTTTATACATTTCTAAAATGTTGTACAAGCAAAATTTCACTTTGACATTATGGGATATTGTGTGTATATATCAGCGTCTCAGAATCTCAGTTGTATCCATTTTAAATTCTTTCTGAAGGCACTGTAACTATAAGAAAATCTTAGATGTGTCAAATCAATTATATCCAACTCAGGGCTCCATCTCGGGGCTCCATCTCAGGGCTCCATCTCAGGGCTCCATCTCAGGGCTCCATCTCAGGGCTCCATCTCAGGGCTCCATCTCAGGGCTCCATCTCGGGGCTCCATCTCAGGGCTCCATCTCAGGGCTCCATCTCAGGGCTCCATCTCAGGGCTCCATCTCAGGGCTCCATCTCGGGGCTCCATCTCAGGGCTCCATCTCAGGGCTCCATCTCAGGGCTCCATCTCAGGGCTTCATCTCAGGGCTCCATCTCAGGGCTCCATCTCAAAGCTCCATCTCAGGGCTCCATCTCAGGGCTCCATCTCAGGGCTTCATCTCAGGGCTCCATCTCAGGGCTCCATCTCAGAGCTCCATCTCAGGGCTCCATCTCGGGGCTCCATCTCAGGGCTCCAGCTCAGAGCTCCATCTCAGGGCTCCATCTCAGGGTTCCATCTCAGGGCTCCATCTCAGAGCTCCATCTCAGGGTTCCATCTCAGGGCTCCATCTCAGGGCTCCAGCTCAGGGCTCCATCTCAGGGCTCCATCTCAGGGCTCCATCTCAGAGCTCCATCTCAGGGCTTCATCTCAGGGCTCCAACTCAGGGCTCCAACTCAGGGCTCCAACTCAGGGTTCCATCTCAGGGCTCCATCTCAGGGCTCCAGCTCAGGGCTCCATCTCAGGGCTCCAT
>NC_092151.1:5407632-5415132 GCF_045791955.1 Oncorhynchus clarkii lewisi | reverse complement strand
ATAACATTACCTTCCTCGGGGTATGAGTGGTGGTTAGTTTCAGAGATCATTCATTACAGTTCCGTTCTTTCATACTAGACCCCTTTCATCAGCCTTGATGTTATAAAATAAATATGGTAACGCTGTAACTTTAAAGCCTGTCGGTATAATGCTTTATAAATTGGTAGAAGCATGTATGAAGCATTATAATGTCTTATATTGGTATATACATGTATGAAGCATTATAATGTCTTATATTGGTATATACATGTATGAAGTAGAGGTTGACCGATTCATCGGAATGGGCGATTCATTTAGGGCCGATTTCAAGTTTTCATAACAATCGGAAATCGGTATTTTTGGACACCGATTTTGCCGATAAAAAAAAGTAAAACATTTATACACCTTTATGTAATTGTTATTTAACTAGGCAAGTCAGTTAAGAACACATTCTTATTTTCAATGACGGCCTAGGAACGGTTGGTTAACTGCCTCGTTCAGGGGCAGAACGACAGAGTTTCACCTTGTCAGCTCGGGGGATTCAATCTTGCAACCGTACAGTTAACTAGTCCAAGGCAATAACGACCTGCCTCTCTCTCGTTGCACTCCACAAGGAGACTGCCTGTTACGCGAATGCAGTAAGCCAAGGTAAGTTGCTAGCTAGCATTAAACTTATCTTATAAAAAACAATCAATCATAATCACTAGTTAACTACACATGGTTGATGATATTACTAGATATTATCTAGCGTGTCCTGCGTGGCGTATAATCTGACTGATACTTAGATACAAGTATCTAAGTATCTGACTGAGGGGTGGTAGGTAGAAGCAGGCACGTAAACATTCATTCAGACAGCACTTTAGTGCGTTTTGCCAGCAGCGGGACCATGGCTTGTCCGTGGTTACTGTGGGACCAAGGCTGGTCTGTGGTTACTGTGGGACCATGGCTGGTCTGTGATTACTGTGGGACCAAGGCTGGTCTGTGGTTACTGTGGGACCATGGCTGGTCTGTGATTACTGTGGGACCAAGGCTGGTCTGTGGTTACTGTGGGACCATGGCTGGTCCGTGGTTACTGTGGGACCATGGCTGGTCTGTGATTACTGTGGGACAACAGGTGGTCTGTGATTACTGTGGGACCACGGCTGGTCTGTGATTACTGTGGGACCACGGCTGGTCTGTGATTACTGTGGGACAACAGGTGGTCTGTGATTACTGTGGGACAACAGGTGGTCTGTGATTACTGTGGGACCACGGCTGGTCTGTGGTTACTGTGGGACAACAGGTGGTCTGTGATTACTGTGGGACCACGGCTGGTCTGTGATTACTGTGGGACCACGGCTGGTCTGTGGTTACTGTGGGACCACGGCTGGTCTGTGGTTACTGTGGGACCACGGCTGGTCTGTGTGTCGTCTCTCTCTCTCTCTACCTCTTGGAAGACTTTATGCAAAGTGTCAAACCCTGCTGTTCAGCTTTTCATTAAATGGGCCCCTCTCTTTGTCTTTACAGTCTCACAGTCTGAGAGATAGTTGCTAAGTCTAGACCACTCTGTCTGTCAAACAGAGAATGTGCCTTAGTTTTAGACTGCCTTCCAAATGGCACCCTATTCCCTATATAGATATTCCCCATAGAGGCCCTTGTGTAAAGTAGTGCACTTACAAGGGGAATAGGGTGCCATTTGGGACACTTCATTAGCTTGGTTCATCAGACATTCATGGCTGCACTGCACTACGGACACCTTTACGTCTGAATCAATTCATTTATTCATTCATTCATGAATCGATTCATTTATTCATTCATTCATTAATCGATTCATTCATTCATGAATCGATTCATTTATTCATTCATTCATGAATCGATTCATTTATTCATTCATTCATGAATCGATTCATTTATTCATTCATTCATGAATCGATAAAATGATTCATTCATTCATTCATGAATCGATTCATTTATTCATTCATTCATGAATCGATTCATTTATTCATTCATTCATGAATCGATTCATTTCTTTCGACCGAATCAATATTTCATCAGACCGTTCCACCTGATACTGTGATGTTACAAAACATCACAACATAAACTTCAGTAGCACCTCTGTCTGGTATATACAGTCTTCTGAGTCGACAACGAGTAGTGTTTTGCTGCGGAGACATCTTTGGAATGTTTTAGTGTATTGGAGGCTAATGATTACTGCTTCTCAACACACACACACACACATACACAGACAGACACACACACACACATGCACACACACACACACACACACACACACACACACACGTAACAGTATAACTTTAGACTGTCCCCTCGCCCATACCCGGGCGCGAACCAGGGACCCTCTGCACACATCAAAAGTCACCCTCGAAGCATCGTTACCCATCGCTCCACAAAAGTCGCTCCCCTCTGCAAGGGGAACAACCACTCCAAGTCTCAGAGCAAGTGACGTCACTGATTGAAACGCTATTTAGCGCGCACCGCTAACTAAGCTAGCCGTTTCACATCCGTTACACACACACCCACACAGACACACACACAGACACACACACACACACACACACACACACACAGAAACACACACATACACACACACACACAGAAACACACACATACACACACACAGACACACACAGACACAGATACACACAGACACAGATACACACACTGGAAAGCGCTCAGTTCTTCAGAAGGGCTTCTTCCTGGTATTTGGTTAAAGAAGGGTCAAGGAGAAGGGCAACAGAGACGTGTGTGTGTGTGTGTGTGTGAATGAAATCAGGATTCGTTCAGAACATCTTGTTCTCTGTTCTCCTCCACACGGCCAGTCCAGACTCAGCTCTCATTGGCTGCAGGCCCTGGCCAATGGGCTCTAAGGAGGAAGTACAAGCCCTCTTGTACTGACTAAAATAAGTTTCATCCCCTGTTATTGACCCAAATCTCTTCATACTATCTAATGCTAAATACCTGAATCTCTTCACACGCACGCACGCACGCACACACACGCACACACACACACACACACACACACACACACACACACACACACACACACAGACACACACATGAATACCCAAATCTCTTCATACTATCCAATGCTGAATACCAATACCTGCATTTCTGCTCTGAAGAATAGATGGTAATTGTTATAATTCCGGGCTCTATACTTTGCAGATTTCATTGAGTCTGGCCCTGGTACGTTATTGCAATTAGAAGTATCTGACAAGGAAAACAATCCGTCCATGTTTCTAGAAACTTCCTTTTTATACGGAGGTAATCTATTTCTGTCGGCCAAAATATCAAAGCCAAAGCAATTCACACGTTCCACAGTTTTTGGTTGTTGTTTGAATTGTTAGATGAATTCCGTTTTAAGTGATTATTTCACTCGTCTATTTGCACAGCCCGTCTTCCCAGTGACTCCCTCTCCTCAATTTAAATTATGTTTAAAAGTGTTAATTGCCCCATGTTAAGAGCTGAGACTCCAAATGGCATGTTAGGTGTGTGTGTGTGTGTGTGTGTGTGTGTGTGTGTGTGTGTGTGTGTGTGTGTGTGCGTGTGTGTGCGTGTGTGTGCGTGTGTGTGTGTGTGTGTGTGCGCGTGCGTGTGGTGTGTGCCTGCGTGTGAAGGTGGGACTGTGTGAACGACACACACACACACACACACACACACATTGTGAACTACGGTACGTCAGTATGAAGACAAGCCTGAAGCTTCCACTTCCTCCTTCACCTGCTATTCTCTCTGAAGCTTCCTGCTGTTCTCGCGTCGTTTTACTGCTCATCGACTGTATCCCAAATGGCACCCTACTCCCTTGACACTGCACTACTTTTCAACAGGGCCAATAAGACTTTGGGTCAAAAGAAGTGTATATTGTGTATATAATATATATCTATATTGAGTATAGGAGACATTGTCTGTCTGGAGGTAAAAGTCTCACACAGCCATCACACTGACACGTTTCTTAGATTCCTATACTCACATCTCTCAGTTAAACTGTTGGTTCGTAGTGAATGAGCGCTTACCTTTCCAGCCTTGGGGAATTAGAATGTGCAACTGTAATGTTGGAAGATTCTCGGACTCCATTGTTAGGTACTTGATCCAGTTAATACTATACAGTAGCTAACTATATCATCTCTACTAACTATATTGTCTATACTAACTATATCATCTATACTAACTATATCATCTCTACTAACTATGTCCATCTCTACTAACTATATCGTCTATACTAACTATATCATCTATACTAACTATATCATCTCTACGAACTATGTCCATCTCTACTAACATTGTCCATCTCTACTAACTATATCATCTCTAACTATATCATCTCTACTAACTATGTCATCTCTACTAACTATGCCATCTCTACTAACTATGTCATCTCTACTAACTATATCATCTCTACTAACTATGTCATCTCTACTAACTATGTCATCTCTACTATATCATCTCTACTAACTATATAATCTCTACTAACTATGTCATCTCTACTAACTATGTCCATCTCTACTAACATTGTCCATCTCTACTAACTATGTAATCTCTACTATGTCATCTCTACTAACTATATCATCTATACTAACTATATCATCTATACTAACTATATCATCTCTACTAACTATGTTCATCTCTACTAACTATGTCATATCTACTAACTATATCATCTCTACTAACTATGTCCATCTCTACTAACATTGTCCATCTCTACTAACTATGTAATCTCTACTATGTCATCTCTACTAACTATGTCATCTATACTAACTATATAATCTATATTAACTATGTCCATCTCTAGTAACTATGTCATCTATACTAACTATATCATCTCTACTAACTATGTCCATCTCTACTAACTATGTCCATCTCTACTATGTCCATCTCTACTAACTATGTCATCTCTACTAACTATTTAATCTCTACTAACTATATCATCTCTACTAACTATGTCCATCTCTACTAACGTTGTCCATCTCTACTAACATTGTCCATCTCTACTAACTATGTCCATCTCTACTAACTATGTAATCTCTACTAACTATGTCATCTATACTAACTATGTCCATCTCTACTAACATTGTTCCATCTCTACTAACTATATCATCTCTACTAACTATGTCCATCTCTACTAACTATGTCCATATCTACTAACTATGTCATCTCTACTAACTATGTCATCTCTACTAACTATGTCATCTCTACTAACTATGTCATCTCTACTAACTATGTCCATCTCTACTAACTATGTCATCTCTACTAACTATGTCATCTCTACTAACTATGTCATCTCTACTAACTATGTCATCTCTACTAACTATAACAACATTTTAAATGTGAAAGCCAGAATGGTGATCTGTAGTAGAATCACTGTCTGAGTCAAATTCCTCCCCTTTATTTGTTTTCCATCCTTCAAAGTTCTCTGAAATGTCAGTTAACAAGAGTCAATCCAAATCTCTCAATCTTGTGTGGTGTTGTATGGTGTGGTATGGTATGGTATGGTGTGGTATGGTATGGTATGGTGTGGTATGGTACGGTGTGGTATGGTGTGGTATGGTGTGGTATGGTGTGGTGTGGTGTGGTATGGTATGGTGTGGTATGGTATGGTATGGTGTGGTATGGTATGGTATGGTATGGTGTGGTATGGTACGGTGTGGTATGGTGTGGTATGGTGTGGTATGGTGTGGTATGGTATGGTATGGTGTGGTGTGGTATGGTGTGGTGTGGTATGGTACGGTGTGGTATGGTGTGGCATGGTATGGTGTGGTATGGTGTGGTATGGTGTGGTATGGTATGGTGTGGTATGGTATGGTATGGTGTGATGTGGTGTGGTATGGTATGGTATGGTATGGTGTGGTATGGTATGGTATGGTGTGGTATGGTATGGTGTCGTATGGTGTGGTATGGTATGGTATGGTGTGATATGGTGTGGTGTGGTATGGTGTGGTATGGTGTGGTGTGGTATGGTATGGCATGGTGTGGTATGGTGTGGTATGGTATGGTGTGGTGTGGTATGGTATGGTATGGTGTGGGATGGTATGGTATGGTTTGGTATGGTATGGTGTGGTATGGTGTGGTATGGTGTGGTGTGGTATGGTGTGGTGTGGTATGGTGTGATGTGGTGTGGTATGGTGTGGTGTGGGGTTGTGTGGTATGGTGTGGTGTGGTGTGATGTGGTGTGGTATGGTGTGGTGTGGTATGGTGTGGTATGGTGTGATGTGGTATGGTGTGGTGTGGTGTGATGTGGTATGGTGTGGTGTGGTATGGTGTGGTGTGATGTGATGTGGTGGGATGTGATGTGGTGTGGTATGGTGTGGTGTGGTATGGTGTGTGCTTGTGTTTGGTGTGGTGTGATGTGGTATGGTGTGTGCGTGTGTTTGGTGTGGTGTGATGTGGTGTGGTTTGGTGTGATGTGGTATGGTGCGTGCGTGTGTTTGGTATGGTGTGATGTGGTATGGTTTGATGTGGTATGGTGTGGTGTGATGTGGTGTGGTTTGGTATGGTGTGGTGTGATGTGGTATGGTGCGTGCGTGTGTTTGGTATGGTGTGATGTGGTATGGTTTGATGTGGTATGGTGTGGTGTGATGTGGTGTGGTGTGATGTGGTATGGTGTGATGTGGTATGGTTTGATGTGGTATGGTGTGGTGTGATGTGGTGTGGTGTGATGTGGTATGGTGTGATGTGGTATGGTGTGATGTGGTATGGTGTGGTGTGATGTGGTATGGTGTGATGTGGTATGGTGTGATGTGGTATGGTGTGATGTGGTATGGTGTGGTGTGATGTGGTGTGGTGTGATGTGGTGTGGTGTGATGTGGTATGGTGTGATGTGGTATGGTGTGGTGTGATGTGGTGTGGTGTGATGTGGTGTGGTGTGGTGTGATGTGGTATGGTGTGTGCGTGTGTTTGGTATGGTGTGATGTGGTATGGTTTGATGTGGTATGGTGTGGTGTGATGTGGTATGGTGTGATGTGGTATGGTGTGATGTGGTATGGTGTGGTGTGATGTGGTGTGGTGTGATGTGGTGTGGTGTGATGTGGTATGGTTTGATGTGATGTGGTGTGGTATGGTGTGTGCGTGTGTTTGGTGTGGTGTGATGTGGTGTGGTGTGGTGTGATGTGGTATGGTGTGGTGTGGTGTGATGTGGTATGGTGTGGTTTGGTATGGTGTTGATTCTGAACAGCTGTTTTCTTCAGTCCTTCCCTGGAGACGACCTGCCATAATTTAGACACATCTGCTCCCACCAACAGCAGCATTATTTAATTAGTAGTATGGATCACAGCACTTGCTTAAAACCGTTTTACTCATTTTCTACAGTGCGTGGCAGACTGGTAGGATGTGGTAGGATGTGGTAGGATGCGGTAGGATGTGGTAGGATGCGGTAGGATGTGGTAGGATGCGGTAGGATGTGGTAGGATGCGGTAGGATGCGGTAGGATGCGGTAGGATGTGGTAGGATGCGGTAGGATGTGGTAGGATGCGGTAGGATGCGGTAGGATGCGGTAGGATGCGGTAGGATGCGGTAGGATGCGGTATG
>NC_092151.1:5345132-5402632 GCF_045791955.1 Oncorhynchus clarkii lewisi | reverse complement strand
ATGGGCCAGGCTGGGCTGGGCTGTGTCTGTAACTATATATAGTAGCTGTCTAGGGGCCAGGCTGGGCTGTGATGTGTCTGTAACTATACATAGTACCTGTCTAGGGGCCAGGCTGGGCTGGACTGTGTCTGTAACTATACATAGTAGCTGTCTAGGGGCCAAGCTGGGCTGTGATGTGTCTATAACTATACATAGTACCTGTCTAGGGGCCTGGCTGGGCTGGGCTGGGCTGTGTCTGTAACTACACATAGTACCTGTCTAGGGGCCAGGCTGGGCTGGGCTGTGTCTGTAACTACACGTAGTAGCTGTCTAGGGGCCAGGCTGGGCTGTGATGTGTCTGTAACTATATATAGTACCTGTCTAGGGGCCAGGCTGTGATGTGATGTGTCTGTAACTATACATAGTACCTGTCTAGGGGCCAGGCTGGGCTGTGATGTGTCTGTAACTATATATAGTACCTGTCCAGGGGCCAGGCTGTGATGTGATGTGTCTGTAACTATACATAGTAGCTGTCTAGGGGCCAGCCTGGGCTGGGCTGTGATGTGTCTGTAACTACACATAGTACCTGTCTAGGGGCCAGGCTGGGCTGTGATGTGTCTCTAACTATACATAGTAGCTGTCTAGGGGCCAGGCTGGGCTGGGCTGTGATGTGTCTGTAACTACACATAGTACCTGTCTATGGGCCAGGCTGGGCTGGGCTGTGTCTGTAACTTTATATAGTAGCTGTCTAGGGGCCAGGCTGGGCTGTGATGTGTCTGTAACTATACATAGTACCTGTCTAGGGGCCAGGCTGGGCTGTGATGTGTCTGTAACTATACATAGTAGCTGTCTAGGGGCCAAGCTGGGCTGTGATGTGTCTATAACTATACATAGTACCTGTCTAGGGGCCAGGCTGGGCTGGGCTGGGCTGTGTCTGTAACTACACATAGTACCTGTCTAGGGGCCAGGCTGGGCTGGGCTGTGTCTGTAACTACACGTAGTAGCTGTCTAGGGGCCATGCTGGGCTGTGATGTGTCTGTAACTACACATAGTACCTGTCTAGGGGCCAGGCTGGGCTGGACTGTGTCTGTAACTATACATAGTAGCTGTCTAGGGGCCAAGCTGGGCTGTGATGTGTCTATAACTATACATAGTACCTGTCTAGGGGCCAGGCTGGGCTGGGCTGGGCTGTGTCTGTAACTACACATAGTACCTGTCTAGGGGCCAGGCTGGGCTGGGCTGTGTCTGTAACTACACGTAGTAGCTGTCTAGGGGCCAGGCTGGGCTGTGATGTGTCTGTAACTACACATAGTACCTGTCTAGGGGCCAGGCTGGGCTGGGCTGTGATGTGTCTGTAACTATATATAGTACCTGTCTAGGGGCCAGGCTGGGCTGTGATGTGTCTGTAACTATACATAGTAGCTGTCTAGGGGCCAGGCTGGGCTGTGATGTGTCTGTAACTATACATAGGACCTGTCTAGGGGCCAGGCTGGACTGTGATGTGATGTGTCTGTAACTACACATAGTACCTGTCTAGGGGCCAGGCTGGGCTGGGCTGGGCTGGGCTGGGCTGTGTCTGTAACTATATATAGTACCTGTCTAGGGGCCAGGCTGGGTTGTGATGTGATGTGTCTGTAACTATATATAGTACCTGTCTAGGGGCCAGGCTGGGCTGTGATGTGTCTGTAACTATATATAGTAGCTGTCTAGGGGCCAGGCTGGGCTGTGATGTGTCTGTAACTATACATAGTACCTGTCTAGGGGCCAGGCTGGGCTGGACTGTTTCTGTAACTATACATAGTAGCTGTCTAGGGGCCAAGCTGGGCTGTGATGTGTCTATAACTATACATAGTACCTGTCTAGGGGCCAGGCTGGGCTGGGCTGGGCTGTGTCTGTAACTACACATAGTACCTGTCTAGGGGCCAGGCTGGGCTGGGCTGTGTCTGTAACTACACGTAGTAGCTGTCTAGGGGCCAGGCTGGGCTGTGATGTGTCTGTAACTACACATAGTACCTGTCTAGGGGCCAGGCTGGGCTGGGCTGTGATGTGTCTGTAACTATATATAGTACCTGTCTAGGGGCCAGGCTGGGCTGTGATGTGTCTGTAACTATACATAGGACCTGTCTAGGGGCCAGGCTGGACTGTGATGTGATGTGTCTGTAACTACACATAGTACCTGTCTAGGGGCCAGGCTGGGCTGGGCTGGGCTGGGCTGTGTCTGTAACTATATATAGTACCTGTCTAGGGGCCAGGCTGGGTTGTGATGTGATGTGTCTGTAACTATATATAGTACCTGTCTAGGGGCCAGGCTGGGCTGTGATGTGTCTGTAACTATACATAGTACCTGTCTAGGGGCCAGGCTGGGCTGTGATGTGTCTGTAACTATACATAGTACCTGTCTAGGGGCCAGGCTGGGCTGGGCTGTGTCTGTAACTATACATAGTAGCTGTCTAGGGGCCAAGCTGGGCTGTGATGTGTCTATAACTATACATAGTACCTGTCTAGGGGCCAGGCTGGGCTGGGCTGTGTCTGTAACTACACATAGTACCTGTCTAGGGGCCAGGCTGGGCTGGGCTGTGTCTGTAACTATACATAGTAGCTGTCTAGGGGCCAGGCTGGGCTGTGATGTGTCTGTAACTATACATAGTAGCTGTCTAGGGGCCAGGCTGGGTTGTGATGTGTCTGTAACTATATATAGTACCTGTCTAGGGGCCAGGCTGGACTGTGATGTGTCTGTAACTATACATAGTACCTGTCTAGGGGCCAGGCTGGGCTGTGATGTGTCTGTAACTATACATAGGACCTGTCTAGGGGCCAGGCTGGGCTGTGATGTGTCTGTAACTATACATAGTACCTGTCTAGGGGCCAGGCTGGGCTGTGATGTGATGTGTCTGTATCTACACATAGTACCTGTCTAGGGGCCAGGCTGGGCTGGGCTGGGCTGGGCTGTGTCTGTAACTATATATAGTACCTGTCTAGGGGCTGGGCTGGGCTGTGATGTGTCTGTAACTATATATAGTACCTGTCTAGGGGCCAGGCTGGGCTGTGATGTGATGTGTCTGTAACTATACATAGGACCTGTCTAGGGGCCAGGCTGGACTGTGATGTGATGTGTCTGTAACTACACATAGTACCTGTCTAGGGGCCAGGCTGGGCTGGGCTGGGCTGGGCTGTGTCTGTAACTATATATAGTACCTGTCTAGGGGCTGGGCTGTGCTGTGATGTGTCTGTAACTATATATAGTACCTGTCTAGGGCCAGGCTGGGCTGTGATGTGATGTGTCTGTAACTATATATAGTACCTGTCTAGGGGCCAGGCTGGGCTGTGATGTGATGTGTCTGTAACTATATATAGTATCTGTGTAGGGGCCAGGCTGGGCTGTGATGTGTCTGTAACTATATATAGTACCTGTCTAGGGGCCAGGCTGGGTTGTGATGTGTCTGTAACTATACATAGTACCTGTCTAGGGGCCAGGCTGGGCTGTGATGTGTCTGTAACTATATATAGTACCTGTCTAGGGGCCAGGCTGGGCTGTGATGTGTCTGTAACTATACATAGTACCTGTCTAGGGGCCAGGCTGGGCTGTGATGTGTCTGTAACTATATATAGTACCTGTCTAGGGGCCAGGCTGGGCAGTGATGTGTCTGTAACTATACATAGTACCTGTCTAGGGGCCATGCTGGGCTGTGATGTGTCTGTAACTTTACATAGTACCAAATCTTGGGGTTAGGCTGGGCTGTGATGTGTCTGTAACTATATATAGTACCTGTCTAGGGGCCAGGCTGGACTGTGATGTGTCTGTAACTATACATAGTACCTGTCTAGGGGCCAGGCTGGGCTGTGATGTGTCTGTAACTATATATAGTACCTGTCTAGGGGCCAGGCTGGGCTGTGATGTGATGTGTCTGTAACTATACATAGGACCTGTCTAGGGGCCAGGCTGGACTGTGATGTGATGTGTCTGTAACTACACATAGTACCTGTCTAGGGGCCAGGCTGGGCTGGGCTGGGCTGGGCTGTGTCTGTAACTATATATAGTACCTGTCTAGGGGCTGGGCTGTGCTGTGATGTGTCTGTAACTATATATAGTACCTGTCTAGGGCCAGGCTGGGCTGTGATGTGATGTGTCTGTAACTATATATAGTACCTGTCTAGGGGCCAGGCTGGGCTGTGATGTGATGTGTCTGTAACTATATATAGTATCTGTGTAGGGGCCAGGCTGGGCTGTGATGTGTCTGTAACTATATATAGTACCTGTCTAGGGGCCAGGCTGGGTTGTGATGTGTCTGTAACTATACATAGTACCTGTCTAGGGGCCAGGCTGGGCTGTGATGTGTCTGTAACTATATATAGTACCTGTCTAGGGGCCAGGCTGGGCTGTGATGTGTCTGTAACTATACATAGTACCTGTCTAGGGGCCAGGCTGGGCTGTGATGTGTCTGTAACTATATATAGTACCTGTCTAGGGGCCAGGCTGGGCAGTGATGTGTCTGTAACTATACATAGTACCTGTCTAGGGGCCATGCTGGGCTGTGATGTGTCTGTAACTTTACATAGTACCAAATCTTGGGGTTAGGCTGGGCTGTGATGTGTCTGTAACTATATATAGTACCTGTCTAGGGGCCAGGCTGGACTGTGATGTGTCTGTAACTATACATAGTACCTGTCTAGGGGCCAGGCTGGGCTGTGATGTGTCTGTAACTATTTATAGTACCTGTCTAGGGGCTGGGCTGGGCTGTGATGTGTCTGTAACTATACATAGTACCTGTCTAGGGCCCAGGCTGGGCTGTGATGTGTCTGTAACTATACATAGCACCTGTCTAGGGGCCAGGCTGGGCTGTGATGTGTCTGTAACTATTTATAGTACCTGTCTAGGGGCCAGGCTGGGCTGTGATGTGGCCAGGATCTCTTTCAGCATCAATCAGCTATGAGTAACTCAATGTATAGTGTAACTGACTGTTGGTTTGAGTTAGTAAACCAAGCTAGGGACTGGGGGGGGGGATCATGGACTGTGGTGTGTGTGTGTGTGTGTGTGTGTGTGTGTGTGTGTGTGTGTGTGTGTGTGTGTGTGTGTGTGTGTGTGTGTGTGTGTGTGTGTGTGTGTGTGTGTGTGTGTGTGTGTGTGTGTACAAGGTCTTCATTCAAACTCAGTGAGATCTTGGAAGAATGGGGCAATTTAGGGGTTGAGAAAAACTGGGTTCCTCAGGGCCACCTTGTCATGTCCCATCTCCAGGGTTCCTCTTCCTCAGGGCCACCTTGTCATGTCCCATCTCCAGGGTTCCTCTTCCTCAGGGCCACCTTGTCATGTCCCATCTCCAGGGTTCCTCTTCGTCCCATCTCCAGGGTTCCTCTTCCTCAGGGCCACCTTGTCATGTCCCATCTCCAGGGTTCCTCTTCGTCCCATCTCCAGGGTTCCTCTTCCTCAGGGCCATTTTGTCATGTCCCATATCCAGGGTTCTTCTTCCTCAGGGTCACCTTGTCATGTCCCATCTCCAGGGTTCCTCTTCGTCCCATCTCCAGGGTTCCTCTTCCTCAGGGCCACCTTGTCATGTCCCATCTCCAGGGTTCCTCTTCGTCCCATCTCCAGGGTTCCTCTTCCTCAGGGCCATTTTGTCATGTCCCATCTCCAGGGTTCCTCTTCCTCAGGGTCACCTTGTCATGTCCCATCTCCAGGGTTCCTTTTCCTCAGGGCCACCTTGTCATGTCCCATCTCCAGGGTTCCTCTTCCTCAGGGCCACCTTGTCATGTCCCATCTCCAGGGTTCCTCTTCGTCCCATCTCCAGGGTTCCTCTTCCTCAGGGCCACCTTGTCATGTCCCATCTCCAGGGTTCCTCTTCCTCAGGGCCACCTTGTCATGTCCCATCTCCAGGGTTCCTCTTCGTCCCATCTCCAGGGTTCCTCTTCCTCAGGGCCACCTTGTCATGTCCCATCTCCAGGGTTCCTCTTCCTCAGGGCCACCTTGTCATGTCCCATCTCCAGGGTTCATCTTCCTCAGGGCCACCTTGTCATGTCCCATCTCCAGGGTTCATCTTCCTCAGGGCCACCTTGTCATGTCCCATCTCCAGAGTTCCTCTTCCTCAGGGCCACCTTGTCATGTCCCATCTCCAGGGTTCCTCTTCGTCCCATCTCCAGAGTTCCTCTTCCTCAGGGCCACCTTGTCATGTCCCATCTCCAGGGTTCCTCTTCCTCAGGGCCACCTTGTCATGTCCCATATCCAGGGTTCCTCTTTGTCCCATCTCCAGAGTTCCTCTTCCTCAGGGCCACCTTGTCATGTCCCATCTCCAGGGTTCCTCTTCCTCAGGGCCACCTTGTCATGTCCCATCTCCAGGGTTCCTCTTCGTCCCATCTCCAGGGTTCATCTTCCTCAGGGCCACCTTGTCATGTCCCATCTCCAGGGTTCATCTTCCTCAGAACCACCTTGTCATGTCCCATCTCCAGAGTTCCTCTTCCTCAGGGCAACCTTGTCATGTCCCATCTCCAGGGTTCCTCTTCGTCCCATCTCCAGGGTTCCTCTTCCTCAGGGCCACCTTGTCATGTCCCATCTCCAGGGTTCCTCTTCCTCAGGGCCACCTTGTCATGTCCCATCTCCAGGGTTCCTCTTCCTCAGGGCCACCTTGTCATGTCCCATCTCCAGGGTTCATCTTCCTCAGGGCCACCTTGTCATGTCCCATCTCCAGGGTTCATCTTCCTCAGGGCCACCTTGTCATGTCCCATCTCCAGAGTTCCTCTTCCTCAGGGCCACCTTGTCATGTCCCATCTCCAGGGTTCCTCTTCGTCCCATCTCCAGAGTTCCTCTTCCTCAGGGCCACCTTGTCATGTCCCATCTCCAGGGTTCCTCTTCCTCAGGGCCACCTTGTCATGTCCCATATCCAGGGTTCCTCTTTGTCCCATCTCCAGAGTTCCTCTTCCTCAGGGCCACCTTGTCATGTCCCATCTCCAGGGTTCCTCTTCCTCAGGGCCACCTTGTCATGTCCCATCTCCAGGGTTCCTCTTCGTCCCATCTCCAGGGTTCATCTTCCTCAGGGCCACCTTGTCATGTCCCATCTCCAGGGTTCATCTTCCTCAGAACCACCTTGTCATGTCCCATCTCCAGAGTTCCTCTTCCTCAGGGCAACCTTGTCATGTCCCATCTCCAGGGTTCCTCTTCGTCCCATCTCCAGGGTTCATCTTCCTCAGGGCCACCTTGTCATGTCCCATATCCAGGGTTCCTCTTCATCCCATCTCCAGTATTCCTCTTCCTCAGGGCAACCTTGTCATGTCCCATCTCCAGGGTTCATCTTCCTCAGGGCCACCTTGTCATGTCCCATCTCCAGAGTTCCTCTTCCTCAGGGCCACCTTGTCATGTCCCATCTCCAGGGTTCCTCTTCGTCCCATCTCCATTGTTCCTCTTCCTTAGGGCCACCTTGTCATGTCCCATCTCCAGGGTTCCTCTTCGTCCCATCTCCAGGGTTCCTCTTCCTCAGGGCCACCTTGTCATGTCCCATCTCCAGGGTTCCTCTTCGTCCCATCTCCAGGGTTCCTCTTCCTCAGGGCCATTTTGTCATGTCCCATCTCCAGGATTCCTCTTCCTCAGGGCCACCTTGTCATGTCCCATCTCCAGGGTTCCTCTTCCTCAGGGCCACCTTGTCATGTCCCATCTCCAGGGTTCCTCTTCGTCCCATCTCCAGGGTTCCTCTTCGTCCCATCTCCAGGGTTCCTCTTCCTCAGGGCCACCTTGTTATGTCCCATCTCCAGGGTTCCTCTTCCTCAGGGTCACCTTGTCATGTCCCATCTCCAGGGTTCATCTTCCTCAGGGTCACCTTGTCATGTCCCATCTCCAGGGTTCCTCTTCGTCCCATCTCCAGGGTTCCTCTTCCTCAGGGTCACCTTGTGTACTACAACCCCAAGATAACTAATACAACACAGCTAGATACACCTACTGTACTACAACTACAACCTCTTATCCTCCTCATGTAAAGCCCTATGGACATTTTACTCCTGTAAAGCCCAATGGTCATACTCCTCCTGGAAAGCCCTATGTTAATTATCCTCCTGTAAAGCCCTATGGTAATGCTCCTCCTGTAAAGCCCTATGGTAATACTCCTCCTGTAAAGCCCTTTGGTAATACTCCTCATGTAAAGCCCTATGGTCATACTCATCCTGTAAAGCCCAATGGTAATTCTCCTCATGTAAAGCCCTATGGTAATACTCCTCCTGTAAAGCCCTATGATAATTCTCCTCCTATATAGCCCTATGGTAATGCTCCTCCTGTAAATCCCTATGGTAATCCTCTTCCTGTAAAGCCCTATGGTAATGCTCCTCCTGTAAAGCCCTATGGTAATGATCCTCCTGTAAAGCCCTATTGTAATGCTCCTCATGTAAAACCCTATGGTAATGCTCCTCCTGTAAAGCCCTATGGTAATGATCCTCCTGTAAAGCCTAATGGTTATGACGCCCTGTAAAGCCCTATGGTAATGATCCTCCTGTAAAGCCCTATGGTAATTATCCTCCTGTAAAGCCCTATGGTAAAACTCCTCCTGTAAAGCCCTATGGTAATACTCCTTCTGTAAAGCCCTATGGTAATTATCCTCCTATAAAGCCCTATGGTAATGTTCCTCCTGTAAAGCCATATGGTAATGATCCTCCTGTAAAGCCCTATGGTAATGATCCTCCTGATAAGCCCTATGGTAATACTCCTCCTGTAAAGCCCTATGGTAATGATCCTCCTGTAAAGCCCTATGTTAATCCTCTTCCTGTAAAGCCCTATGCTAATGCTCCTCCTGTAAAGCCCTATGGTAATGATCCTCCTGTAAAGCCCTATTGTATGCTCCTCATGTAAAACCCTATGGTAATGCTCCTCCTGTAAAGCCCTATGGTAATGATCCTCCTGTAAAGCCCTATGGTAATGCTCCTCCTGTAAAGCCTAATGGTTATGACATCCTGTAAAGCCCTATGGTAATGATCCTCCTGTAAAGCCCTATGGTAATGATCCTCCTGTAAAGCCCTATGGTAATACTCTTCCTGTAAAGCCCTATGGTAATGATCCTCCTGTAAAGCCCTATGGTAATGCTCCTCCTGTAAATCCCTATGGTAATGATCCTCCTGTAAAGCCCTACGGTAATGATCCTCCTGTAAAGCCCTACGGTAATGATCCTCCTGTAAAGCCCTATGGTAATGATCCTCCTGTAAAGCCCTATGGTAATGCTCCTCCTGTAAAGCCCTACGGTAATGGTCCTCCTGTAAAGCCCTATGGTAATTATCCTCCTGTAACGCCCTATGGTAATGATCCTCCTGTAAAGCCCCACGGTAATGATCCTCCTGTAAAGCCCTATGGTAATGATCCTCCTGTAAAGCCCTATGGTAATGCTCCTCC
The DNA here is from genome assembly GCF_045791955.1 of Oncorhynchus clarkii lewisi. Taxonomy (NCBI): domain Eukaryota; kingdom Metazoa; phylum Chordata; class Actinopteri; order Salmoniformes; family Salmonidae; genus Oncorhynchus; species Oncorhynchus clarkii. The sequence continues at coordinate 5,393,301 of NC_092151.1, read as the reverse complement.
TGTAAAGCCCTATGGTAAATATCTTCCTGTAAAGCCCTATGGTAATGATCCTCCTGTAAAGCCCTACGGTAATGATCCTCCTGTAAAGCCTAATGGTTATGACATCCTGTAAAGCCCTATGGTAATGATCCTTCTGTAAAGCCCTACGGTAATGATCCCCCTGTAAAGCCCTATGGTAATGATCCTCCTTTAAAGCCCTATGGTAATGATCCTCCTGTAAAGCCCTATGGTAATGATCCTCCTGTAAAGCCCTACGGTAATGATCCTCCTGTAAAGCCTAATGGTTAGGATGTCCTGTAAAGCCCTATGGTAATGATCCTCCTGTAAAGCCCTACGGTAATGATCCTCCTGTAAAGCCCTATGGTAATGATCCTCCTGTAAAGCCCTATGGTAATGTTCCTCCTGTAAAGCCCTACGGTAATGATCCTCCTGTAAAGCCCTATGGTAATGATCCTCCTGTAAAGCCCTATGGTAATGATCCTCCTGTAAAGCCCTATGGTAATGATCCTCCTGTAAAGCCCTATGGTAATACTCCTCCTGTAAAGCCCTATGGTAATGATCCTCCTGTAAATCCCTATGGGAATGATCCTCCTGTAAAGCCCTACGGTAATGATCCTCCTGTAAAGCCCTATGGTAATGATCCTCCTGTAAAGCCCTACGGTAATGATCCTCCTGTAAAGCCCTATGGTAATGATCCTCCTTTAAAGCCCTATGGTAATTATCCTCCTGTAAAGCCCTATGGTAATACTCCTCCTGTAAAGCCCTACGTTAGTGATCCTCCTGTAAAGCCCTACGTTAGTGATCTTGTCTCCTGTAAATACTGTTGTATTATCCATCCAGATTATAGTACTGATATCAGAAAAAAATACCTTTGTTTATTTTATGTTTGACTTCAAACTATTTACCTCCTTTTTCTGTTTGTTGGCGTCATTTTCTTCCGTTGGAAGTTACCACATGATTTATTCGGGGGTGCTTTAATTCTTTTTACGCCTCTTTCTGTCTTTTGTGTGGTGCCATTCCCCCCCCCAAATTATTTCTCAATGACCTCCTCTCCTTTTGATAATCGTCATTTGGTGCTCAAGCAGGCATGTTCAAGTCTCAAATGACACCCTATCCCCTGTATAGGGCCCCCTGGTCTAAAGTAGTGCACTACATAGGGGATAGGGTGCCAAATGGGATGTATACATAGTCCTGTGTTATAAATGTCTACACCTGTGTTATAAATGCCAAGGCAAGGAGCCTTAATCCTTCAAGGGAGAGTTCCTCTCTCTTCTCTTCTCTTCTCTCTCTTCTCTCCTCCGTTCAGGTGCTTGTCATTTATCTTGGTTAATATCAGGCGCTGGATGCCAGCTGGGTACAACAGATCGTTATCTCTGAAATCGGGCAAGATGAGGAGAGGAGGAGGGGAGGAGGAGGAGGAGAGGAGGAGGAGAGGAGGAGACGAGGAGGAGAGGAGGAGGAGGAGAGGAGGAGGGAAGTAGGAGGAGGAGAGGAGGAGGAGGAGAGTATGAGGAGAGGAGGAGGAGAGGAGGAGGAGAGTAGGAGTAGGAGGAGGAGAGGAGGAGGAGGAGGAGAGGAGGGTGGGGGGATGGTTGTGGGGGGATGGTAGGGGGTAGATGGTGATGGTTGGGTGTAGGTGATGGCATGGGGGGATGGTGATGGTTGGGTGGGTGGGGAGAGGGTGGGGTTGATGGTTGGGTGGGTTGGGGGAGAGGGTGGGGTGATGGTTGGGTGGGTGGGTGGGGGAGAGGGTGGGGTGATGGTTGGGTGGGTGGGGGTGATGGTTGGGTGGGTGGGGGAGAGGGTGGGGTGATGGCGGGAAGGTGGGTGGGGGAGAGGGTGGGGTGATGGCGGGTGGGTGGGGGAGAGGGTGGGGTGATGGCGGGTGGGGGGGTGGGGGGGTGGGGTGATGGCGGGTAGGTGGGTGGGGGAGAGGGTGGGGTGATGGCTGGTGGGGGGGTGGGGGAGAGGGTGGGGTGATGGCGGGTAGGTGGGTGGGGGAGAGGGTGGGGTGATGGCGGGTAGGTGGGTGGGGGAGAGGGTGGGGTGATGGCTGGTGGGGGGGGTTGACTTACTTTATGTAAGACAAGAGTCCTTTTGTTTTAGCAGTCTGAAGGCCCCCCGTCTTATTTTCCCAGGGCATCTCCCAAATTGCACCCTATTCCCTATGTAGTGCACTACTTTTGACCAGAGCCCTATGGCACCCTATTCCCTATATAGTGTACTAGTTTTGTCTAGAGTCCTATGGCACCCTATTCCCTATATAGTGCACTACTTTTGACCAGAACCCTATGGGTCCTGGTGCACTATATAGGGAATAGGGCACCATTTGGGTGGTAGACAGAGTTAACGGGGGGACCCAGGAGCAGGCCTGTAATTGGCCTATTTAGCCTGTTTAGCATGTGAATTGAGATCTAGTGAAGCATGTCTAACTCTGTTGTGAGAGCCCCAGTGACTGGAATTCAAATTAAGGCAAACACTTTCTCTACTTGATCAACTACACTAATTAGTTCAGTCGCTGGGAAGTTTGCACAAGTATATCCTTAAAAGTTTTTTTGGGGGGAAAAATATTTTCTTGTGCTCGTACCAATCTCTCGTCCACTGCTCTCCTCTCATCGTCGCCCAGCAGGAACATTCTAGTCCATCTTCTGCTAGTTTCTTTCTTTCGTAAAAAATGAACGAACCTACACGCACTTATTGTCGGTGAATAATTTAACTTGATTAGGAGAACAATGTTAGTAGAGCAGAGTTTAATCAGGAGATATGATGGCTGCTTGGGGTAAGTGGACTATATTCTCAGGGAGTTGAGGTCAGACACTAGTTTCTCAGTATCAGACTCTGATCTTTCTGGTGGATAACGTCATGACACTACCTTGTTGTTTCCGTTATCAAGGTCTTTTTTTTATTTAAAAAAAAATGTATACCAGTTGTAGTTAGTTATTAAATAAGTAGATTTAAATGAAAACTTTATTTACATTTTTTTTTTGTTAATTTAGTTTATTAGAGTTGAGATTCAAGATTTGAAGTCAAATGTTTAGGTCGGCATGTGCTGAAACTTCAAACCTTGACAACGTATTTTATTGATTCCATACAACCGTGTGAATATTTGAATTATTTTCAGATAGTTTGTCGTTTAACAATAATGTTTTATTTCTCCTGGTATTTTAAGGCCTGTCTGGTGATGTTTTTAACATTCTGACTGTGAATCCTTCAGTGAAGGTGTTTTAAAACAAAGATGCTACTTGTTCAAAATGTAACTTCATGTCTCTGCATTTTGTTGTCGACGACTGTGTGTGAGGATTGTAGTTTTCTGAGCCGCTCACTTCATCCACCTCAACCTGACTTCACACTGGAGTTCACCGCGGGGGGGCTGGGGGGGGGGGGGGGGGGACTTTACGCTTAGCGACTGGCGTGTCTCTGTCCTGTGTTTCCTGTACGTTAACGTGTCTCTGTCCTGTGTGTTACAGCCGAGCCTCCTGGGAGGAGAAATGGGCATGGGCAGCCCTGGGGCGGTGTCGCCCACTAAGCCTGGATCGCAGTATTACCAGCACTACAACAACAACCCTCGCCGGAGACCACTGCACGGCGACAACATGGGTGAGCTCAGCTCCCGACCCTCACATCACTCCGTCAGGCTCTCAGTCCCCGACACTCACACCACTCCGTCAGGCTCTCAGCTCCCGACCCTCACACCACTCCGTCAGGCTCTCAGTCCCCGACCCTCACACCACTCCACCAGGCTCTCAGCTCCCGACCCTCACACCACTCCACCAGGCTCTCAGCTCCCGACCCTCACACCACTCCGTCAGGCTCTCAGCTCCCGACCCTCACACCACTCTGTTAGGCTCTCAGCTCCCGACCCTCACACCACTCCACCAGGCTCTCAGTCCCCGACCCTCACACCACTCCACCAGGCTCTCAGCTCCCGACCCTCACACCACTCCACCAGGCTCTCAGCTCCCGACCCTCACACCACTCCGTCAGGCTCTCAGCTCCCGACCCTCACACCACTCTGTTAGGCTCTCAGCTCCCGACCCTCACACCACTCCACCAGGCTCTCAGCTTCCGACCATCACACCACTCCACTAGGCTCTCAGCTCCCAACCCTCACACCACTCCTCCAGGCTCTCAGCTCCCGACCCTCACACCACTCCTCCAGGCTCTCAGACCCCGACCCTCACACCACTCCACCAGGCTCTCAGCTCCCGACCCTCACACCACTCCTCCAGGCTCTCAGACCCCGACCCTCACACCACTCCTCGAGGCTCTCAGACCCCGACCCTCACACCACTCCACCAGGCTCTTAGACCCCGACCCTCACACCACTCTGTCAGGCTCTCAGCTCCCGACCCACACACCACTCCACCAGGCTCTCAGCTCCCGACCCTCACACCACTCCACCAGGCTCTCAGCTCCCGACCCTCACACCACTCCACCAGGCTCTCAGCTCCCGACCCTCACACCACTCCGCCAGGCTCTCAGCTCCCGACCCGCACACCGCTCTTCCAGGCGCTCAGCTCCTACTCTCTTCTTCTTCATCCTCGTTCTCCTCATCCTCTTCTTCCTCCTCCTCTTCCACCTCCCATTCCACCTCCTCCCCTTCCCCTTTCTTCCTCCTCCTCTTCTTCCTCCCACTGCCCTACCCCTCCTACCTCTCTCGCTGTGGTCTCGCTGGCCGTGCGTTCGTGAGGGCCGTTGAACAGCCATGTGCGTTCTGTGTGTGTTACCATCCGTCTTTACACAGGAGAACGGTACCTGTTGGGTCATAATGTGGTACAAGAACAACTTTTACGCAGTTTCACAAAAGGGACTTTACTTAATAAGTTATCTTTATAATAAATGTAATATCAGAACTGAGTCTATTTTAATATTTTATTTTACTAGGCAAGTCAGTTAAGAACAAATTCTTATTTTCAATGACAGCCTAGTGGGTTTAACTGCCTTTGTTCAGGGGCAGAACGACAGATTTGTACCTTGTCAGCTCGGGGATTCGAACTTGCAACCTTTCGGTTACTAGTCCAACGCTTTAACCACTAGGCTATCCTGCTGCCCCTATCAAAGCGGTTTAAAAATAAATAAAATGTATTGATCATGAACTGTCACACAAGTTGTGTGTTCAATTTGCATGTCTTTTTTAAATTAATATCATCCATTCTAAGTATCCACGGTCAGTCAGACTTCTTGGAAAGTCAAAAGCTTCTGTGTGACATTGTTTGGGTGGAAGACCTGAAAGAGGAAACTGTAAATAAATTGACGATAAATATCATGCCTTGCAGTGGCAGCTTTAAGAGATGTCAGCCCCCAATTAGGACTGTTATGGTGACCGTATTACCACCACACCGGCAGTCACGAGTCATGACCGCAGTGAAATTCCACATGACCGTTGAGTCACAGTAACTAGGCTTCTCCAAAACTTTGCTCTGATGCTGCTGATGGTTATTAGTAGTCTACCAAACTTGCTAACGGCCTGGTACTCAGCGCTCTATTGTCCCTCTAATCACTCTGACATCAATGCAAATGCAATGGAAAATCCAATCACACCGTTAATGAGAGCCCTGGCATCCAGAGTTTGACTGGAATAGGATCACCTGTTGGGCAGCGACAGCCAGCTCCTCATAGATGGTTGATGCATGGAATGAAGATAAGTGTTCCTATTAGTCTATGTTGCGCTACATTTCAATAGAATATGCAATTGCGTGAGAAAACAGAGTTGTGATGGCCTCTATTAAAAAGAGGAGGATCTCAATTGATTTCTCAGCTTTCCTAATTTTAAGCACATTGCTTCGCTTTACAACTGGGGTAGCCTACCTGGGCGGCATGAAAATGAACCGCGGGAAAAGCGTCCTCCATTCGCTATTCAAGTGCATACGAATTAAGTATTTGTTTTCCCTTCCCCTGTTCCGACAGGTGCATGATAATGGCCCATTATAAATCAAAACGTTCACACATATATTATTTAGTATATGTAAAGACAAGGTTAAATTGAGTATAGTCTGCTGGGTCGCATGCATCAGCCCATAGGCTTATATGGATGAGCCAGTCACACTTCATATGCAATGTAAGCTATGGGATGGTAGCTAGCTAAGTGCACCGACGCAATGCACACAACACTAAATACTTCCTCCGAGTTAGCTAACCACTGTAGCTAGTGATGACATTATAATGACATCACAATGGATTAGCTAGTGTTGACATTATAATGACATCACAATGGATTAGCTAGTGTTGACATTATAATGACATCACAATGGATTAGCTAGTGTTGACATTATAATGACATCACAATGGATTAGCTAGTTTCCATTAAACAGCTGCCTGTGTTAGCTGGCGATGTTAGTGCAGTGTCCTTAGCTAGCTAGCTAGATATTTTGTGCTAGCTAGTGAATATGCTAGCTAAACATTTGGCAATGGGCTGGCACTGGCAGTATGGGATTATGGAAAGGGAATTAAATAGTGTCTTCATCATCTTGCTAGGTAGTTGTGGCCATCTGGCTAGTATCAACAAGGGCATTCTACAAAATATCAACATTGCCACAGATAGCTTGGAATCTAGACCATGAGCAACATGCATAGATAGGTATTGCCAAACAAGGCTACTGCCACCTTCTGGTTTTGAGTATTTTAACAAGGCTGAGCGGCTGACATCTTCCAAGGTCTTTGCTGTGTGAACAAAAAAAAGAGATTGACTGACTACACTCTGTTCAGAGGTGCTAAGTACCGTCGGCAGGCAAACGTTTGACAATCCTACTGGATCTGAGCTTAAAAGTGGCCAAATATCTCGAAGTATGCTGTATGGATCACAGCTCTTTTGAAATGCTATATCTATGTCTCAACTCTTAAAATGAAGCACATTAATACACTTTAGAACCGGTGTAGTTCACCTGGCATATTAAAAACTCAACCGCTTCCTGCATTCACTATTCGAGTGCAGGCTACAGATTACATGTTTTTTTTACACACATGTAGGCGGCGATGTAAAGACCAGTTTAAATTGAAAATAGTTTAATGGGTGAGAATATTGTCTAGTGCTTGTCAAATTGTGAATGAGAGACTGATGAAGTGTGTGCAGCCTGCGTTAAGAAACAGAGCACAGTGCAAGCCTCTCGTTAGACTTTTTTCAAATCATCATTAAGTCGCATCACGGAGCCTTAGAATGTATTACAAATCATAAAACAAATAGCCTAAGGTTTGTATCATAACTAAAAGTTGCATAAATAACTCTAAATTAAGCAAATTATCACTATGCTAAACGCTGAACAAAGAATAGCCACGTGCACACTCCCTCGGAAATCGTTCCGGAAGAATATATTTTCTATTTTATTCAGCAATGTTCAACTGTATTCTTCTTACTATTAAAATCATATAAAATAATGCCACAGGAATTATAATATAATAATATTGTCTGTTAAATTAACTAGTGTAGCCCACAGTTATTTAGCTTAGCCAGATCAGGAGGACTATTCTGTTCTTTTGAAATACATTTTCTTCATATCATAATGTTTCTTTAGACCTGTCTAAAATAAACAATGGATTTATTGTGATGGTTTAGTCTATATTAAATGGGTTTATTAGACTCTTTAAATGAAAATGCAGATGTTTCTAAGGTCTGCATCAGTGTCTTGTAGGCCGAGTGGAAGCCAGGAGATGCTAAATGTCTTTATGTTAATTACAGTGAGAACGGCAGTTATTTGCTTGACAGATACCGGCTGACAACATGTCCCCCCCAATATGAAGGGAATTATTTTGTGTTGTAGATAGCTATATTTGTAGTTTACTTGATTGTAATGTTGTCATGCTAAGGCTTCCTTCTTTATTTAGCCAGGCCCAATAAGCTTTATTATTATGTGAAGTGGCTTGTTAAGTTATTGAGTTTGTTTAGTCTTGATCAAATGAATGGATATTTTCCATAGAAAAACATTATGAGATTATCAATAAAAATGTGAGACTGAACTGTTTTTAATTCTTCTAATTCTAATTCTTGTGTATTTCAGAGGTTCAGACAAAGAAAGTTCGGAAAGTTCCTCCTGGTTTGCCTTCCTCAGTAAGTCAACATTTAAATTTTTTATTTTAATGCTGTTTTAAACTGTGGCTTGAAATTATTGTACACAAACACATTTTTTTTTTTTTACCCCAATGAGATTCTCTATTTTTCTGATCAACAAGGATCATGAATATTATGTATCCAAAATGATTGACACCATTGATCAAGAGCAGCAATAATGACTGTAGAAAATAAATCATTCAAATACTGAGCTATATTGTATGCTCAAAAAATAAATAAAGGGAAATTATAGTATTTTAATAGTAATACTAATTGCTCAGAGAAAGAGAGTTTATTTAAGGGTCAGAATTAATTCAGGACTATCCGTAACCATGGTAGCATCCACATGAATGTAGAAGTGTTTAGAAACATGTTCTATTCTCATGTACAATAAAAGTGACTCCAAAATGACACAGTACATTATTTACCATTAATTTCTATTTGGGCACAAAATAATCTAAAACACAACCAAAACGAACAACAAATGCATCCAACATGTTTGTAGAGTCACAAGCTCTATGTAGTCGTTGCGTTCTTGGAACATGGGGTGAAATACTACACTCTTGAATACTTTATTTATACAAATCTTGTATTTTGTGAATAATTTTGACCCCTACCTTTCTTTGAGTATAAAATATTATAATTATTATTTTTTGTTGTTGTTGTTGTTGTGTATACAATATACCTCCGTATTTTATTTCTTTTATACAATCATTATTCCTCATCATTATCAAGGGTGTCAGTAATTTCAGACCAGCCTGTATATTACATAGACTGTATTTTGCGATATAAATTAAATATATAATCAATTGTATTAGACATCGTAACGGCATTGGTTTCTTGCGCTGAATTAAAATACTCCTCTGAAAGAAATACCACCCCAACGATATACCTTTTGAAAAAATGTGACTTTGTAGAAACATGCATGTTAGTATTTACTTACGGAGGTCCAGGAGAGGACATTGAGATGGCTATTGTTTAAGGCTTATACCCACTTAATTAGAAGGTAATGATGCTAAAATATATGGCTTGTCATAAGAAGGCCTCTGCCACAGTCTCTAAGCTCTGTGGGAGACTGGGAGACTACAGCACTAGGTTTGAGTTATATTGTCCTTTGGTTTCCCTCACTGGGAGAAAAGTAGCAAGGGAGAAAAATCCTTCCCAAAGAAGCATTTGGCGAAAGCCAATGTTGTTCATCTTTTGTTATGCCTCAAGTGATGTTATAAGGGATACTTATTCCACTACCTAGATAAACATATTAGGTCACTGATTTCTTCGTCATGTTCACAGTAGAATAGAGAAGACAAAATCTCGTCCGTTTGAATGTAATTGAGATCTGAAGCCCGTTTCGTTGCCACCAGGTTGGAGTAGTCACGACAGGTTTTGTTCTGTCTCGTTGCCAACTGAAAACCAGATTTTGACGGTTTATATATATTTTGTTGCTGTACTTAATGTTGTGGTTGTGGGGGCTTTGGCCTGAGAATGCCTTGACTTGGCCAGCGTGACAGCCTCGCCGAAAGACGTTTTCCTGCATTCGGCATTTTCAAGGCCTGTTGCCATAAAGCTCCGACTGAGTTTGTACTGTACGTTCCGTGTCACTTCGTGTCTTTCTTTCTGACGTTAACTTTTGAATTTCTCCTGAAATGTCACTTCATCTATTTTTGCAATGCTTTTTTAGTTTCGGTGACAAACGCATTCCCCCACTGGACTTATCCTGAAGGGCACAGCTGGGTTTCGGTGCTACATGGGGGGGTTAAATGACTGGGACCTACATGAGGGGGGGGGGGGGGGTTTCGGTGCATGTCATTTTTGTTCAACACAGATTCCCGAGACCTTTTCTGTAGATCCGTCATTTGCTGGTGTGGATAAATTATATTACAATCAAATACTATTTATTTTCAACAGGGAAGTGTATTCGATCAATAATAGCACTACTGTGTTAGTAAGCTTACATATGAAATGTTAAATCATTACAAATTCTAAAACATATTTAGGTGAAAAGAAACCAGGAAAACTGTTCTCCCCGTAAAGCTACTGGTAACATACCTGGTGTTAAAATTATCTTCAATATTTTGCCAACGTACTCATTTTGATTGTCAATCAATGGATCTCAATTTTACATATCTACTAAAGTATTATATAATTTATTAACATTTATTTAGATTGTTATCATATCTATCATATCTTATTTATATAAAGATTTTGTTGATTGTTATTTTAGAAATACATGTATTTCTTACATAGGTACATTTGAATAATTAAAATAAACAGATATTTCTTTATTCAAGACATATGAACAAAACATGAGTTTTTTACTGCACAATGTCTGACGGATAGGACATGAATTGAACATGCTTTCCCTGTTCTCCTGTCAGGACCTTTTTTCAGGTCTATTGTTATATAAAAGCTGCCTTAAAAAGCTATATATATATAGGCTATGTGGTTTGTGTGTTTTGTTGTGGTTGTTGAGCATGTCTTTGTTCATTACCACGGTAACGTAGATGTGGTGTTGACTCCAGAAGCGCCTGCTAATATTCTTCCTTTAGAGTCTGTCCAACTTCTCTGTGGTGTCCGTCATTACAAGAATGAATAAAGAGGGATGACCTATGTCTTAAGGCTTTGTCATCAGTGGCGACAAAAAAATAACTATTTTATGTCTCGATGATCTTCACATGACCCTCGCTGGTACCTACTCTGATTTTAAAATTAAAAATAAAAAAATAAAATCCACTCTTGAATGGATCTTCCTTTCTCTATTGTTAAATGCCAAAATGTGTTTGTTAGTGAAGTTGATTTTACTTAAAGAACAATTGCTCTGTCACGAGAGAGAAACCTTGGAATAGTGTGGTAATGTATCAATGGATTGCTAGTTTACATTAGCAAGGTGCAGTTTGTCCTCCCCATAGAATGGTGGCATAGCCCCTCTGGTAATTAAATAGGATCTATATGGTTGTTTGTCCTTTATTTCGTTTGCTTCATGGTGTTTTTAGAGACAGTAGATGTTTTATCAGTTATTTACACTGTGTAATGCATTCTTTCTTTCTTTCTTTCTTTCACAAGATGGAGAAAGTGTCATTTGTCATTTGACCCAATGGACTATTATACCAAGTGACTCATAGGATTTTATTAGTAATTGAGAAATATTATTCTTATTAATTTTTTAAAATATTAATTTAGATATTTTTTTTTATTTACCTTTGATAAAATGAAAAAGGCCACATGTGATTATAGGACATTCTCGAATTATACCGGTCATTTTCCTAACCTTTGTGGCAATCAACTGATCTGTAAATGAATTGATGGAAAAAGCAATACATTTGATCAATAATCCATGTTAGACAGTGTCTTTGTATTGAGGCTCTACAGACAGATACATTAGATAGAGATGGTTAGATAGGTTTACCTAGCTGTTGAGGCATCTCAGTCTAAGCCAACAGTCTAAATCTTTCACATCAGGGCTGTTTTGATTCCTTATTCCCGTCGGTTCCTGTATCTGATGTTGTTTAAAGTGGAGAGAGTTAATTAAATGAAGTCAGGTCTAGCAGAAGGCACAATAGGGATCTTGGTAACAGGAAAGCTGTAGTGTTCTGTTAGCTCTCCTGCCCCCTGCAGCCCTGTGTTGGTATGACATCTCTCCTCCAGCCCTGTGTTGGTACTACATCTCTCCTCCAGCCCTGTGTTGGTATTACATCTCTCCTCCAGCCCTGTGTTGGTACTACATCTCTCTTCCAGCCCTGTGTTGGTACTACATCTCTCCTCCAGCCCTGTGTTGGTACTACATCTCTCCTCCAGCCCTGTGTTGGTATTACATCTCTCCTGCAGCCCTGTGTTGGTACTACATCTCTCCTCCAGCCCTGTGTTGGTACTACATCTCTCCTCCAGCCCTGTGTTGGTACTACATCTCTCCTCCAGCCCTGTGTTGGTACTACATCTCTCCTCCAGCCCTGTGTTGGTACTACATCTCTCCTCCAGTCCTGTGTTGGTACTACATCTCTCCTCCAGCCCTGTGTTCGTACTACATCTCTCCTCCAGCCCTGTGTTGGTACTACATCTCTCCTCCAGCCCTGTGTTGGTACTACATCTCTCCTCCAGCCCTGTGTTGGTACTACATCTCTCCTCCAGCCCTGTGTTGGTACTACATCTCACCTCCAGCCCTGTGTTGGTACTACATCTCTCATCCAGCCCTGTGTTGGTACTACATCTCTCCTCCAGCCCTGTGTTGGTACTACATCTCTCCTCCAGCCCTGTGTTGGTACTACATCTCTCCTCCAGCCCTGTGTTGGTACTACATCTCACCTCTAGGCAGGTTAGCCTAGTGGTTAGCGTGTTGGACTAGCAGCCGAAAGGTTGCAAGTTCAAATCCCAGAGCTGACAAGGTACCAATCTGCCCCTGACCAGGCCCACTGTTCCTAGGCCGTCATTGAAAATAACAATTTGTTCTTAACTGTCTTGCCCAGTGAAATAAAATTATCAAGGAATGATGAAAATTCTGTTTAAGACGTTATTCAAGGCCTCACCACAGGAAATACTCAAATATCCTTTCTCTCAATGGGATTCATTGAGCAATATCTTTAGTGTGTTTATTTTTTTATTTTTTTTAGGTAATACAGTTATACAACATCCATATTTTTTAAATATTATTTTAAAACTTGAATTATGAAGACAAATTGTTAGTTTGTGTTTGTTGATAAAGACCCTGTCCGTAGCGGGTTTATGTGTTCTCTGGGATAGTTGGCCGTTGTTCATTTTTTACTGTGCTCTTGTGGTTTCGCTAACGCTGTTAGCATATGCCGCTACCCAGACAATGAAGACAGCCCATACATACCCTGTTCCCCTGCTTCCCCAGACATGCAGTAAACTGAATGGTTTTGCTAGTCCAGCTGGTCTCCTAGACTTACCCATAACATACATGTAATACACACATGCAGACGGGTGGGGGGGCGGGACAACAACAACAACAACAACAACAACAAGGCAAATAAGAACATTGTTTGTTTTTCAAGTCGAAGACTGTGGAGGTATGGAGAGTAGTGGAGGAGAACAGAGGAGAATGGGCCTGTCAGTGGAGGAGAACAGAGGAGAATGGGCCTGTCAGTGGAGGAGAACAGAGGAGAATGGGCCTGTCAGTGGAGGAGAACAGAGGAGAATGGGCCTCTCAGTGGAGGAGAACAGAGGAGAATGGGCCTGTCAGTGGAGGTATAGAGAGTAGTGGAGGAGAATGGGCCTGTCAGTGGAGGTATAGAGAGTAGTGGATGAGAATGGGCCTGTCAGTGGAGGAGAACAGAGGAGAATGGGCCTGTCAGTGGAGGTATAGAGAGTAGTGGAGGAGAACGGGCCTGTCAGTGGAGGGAGGAGAACAGAGGAGAATGGGCCTGTCAGTGGAGGAGAACAGAGGAGAATGGGCCTCTCAGTGGAGGAGAACAGAGGAGAATGGGCCTGTCAGTGGAGGTATAGAGAGTAGTGGAGGAGAATGGGCCTGTCAGTGGAGGTATAGAGAGTAGTGGATGAGAATGGGCCTGTCAGTGGAGGAGAACAGAGGAGAATGGGCCTGTCAGTGGAGGTATAGAGAGTAGTGGAGGAGAACGGGCCTGTCAGTGGAGGGAGGAGAACAGAGGAGAATGGGCCTGTCAGTGGAGGTATAGAGAGTAGTGGAGGATAATGGGCGTGTCAGTGGAGGTATAGAGAGTAGTGGAGGAGAATGGGCCTGTCAGTGGAGGTATAGAGAGTAGTGGAGGAGAACGGGCCTGTCAGTGGAGGGAGGAGAACAGAAGAGAATGGGCCTGTCAGTGGAGGTATAGAGAGTAGTGGAGGAGAATGGGCCTGTCAGTGGAGGTATAGAGAGTAGTGGAGGAGAACAGATGAGAATGGTTGAGTTGTATTTTCAGGGTGAATTGGGGGAGCAGGCCGATACTTGGCCACAACCCAGGGGAAAGAGGGAGGAGAGGTGAGGAAGAGGAAGAGGAGGAGGAGGACATGATTGAATGTCTCGGGTGCCTGCTGTCTCTTTGATGCTGCACAGAGAGGAACGTAGTCACACACACACACACACACACACACACACACACACACACACACACACACACACACACACACACACACACACACACACACACACACACACACACACACATACACACACACATAAAGAAAGGCTGGAAGCAATAGAGAGTTCCGTAGTGTAAATCTTATGGGCCCTGCTGTGAGGGTCCAACGCCCCTGGCCGGGATGAAGACTAGGAACACGATCATTTATCCTTCTGCTGCTTCTCAGGCGCGTCTTTGTGTGTGTGTTTCCAGGGAAACGATGACACGTCACTAATCACTCTCCTATACAGCCACAGTTTTTCCAAAATCCAAACAGAAATTATCTTAGGAACCCACGTGTCCTTAACATTTTATCTCTCTCCGCTTTTGTCACGGTCCTAGAAGGGCTGCTATCTATATATATTTATATTTAACGAGGCAAGTCAGTTAATAACAAAGTCTTATTTACAGTGAAGGCCCTACACCGGGCAAAACCGGCCGACGCTGAGACAATTATGCACCACTCTTATGGGACTACCAATCACAGCCGGCTGTGATACAGCCTGGATTCAAACCAGGTACTGCAGTGATGCCACTTGCACTGAGATGCAGTGTCTTAGACCGCTGCTCCACTCAGAAGCAAATTATAAGGAACATCCTTCCTTATCACATTTCTGTTGATATATTCATTAATTCATTAATTAATTCATTGATTCAACATGGACTTGTTTATTGTCTCTTTAACAAATTATTTTTAGTGGTATTTTGTGTTAGGTGTGTGTCTGTGTAAATGGTATTTTCTCCAGGAACCCTGGTCAGTCAGTCAGTGTGTTATTTTAATGGTCAGTCAGCCAGTCAGATCTCTTATTTATTTGAGAGACGGAAGAGGGAGAGGGAAAATGGAGGAACCACAAAGGGTATCAGAGGAAAATGTAGCATGAGGTAATCTCATAGTTCGACTAAAGGCTAGAATGAAATAGAGAGAGATGGAGAGTTGTAGAGCGAGCGAGAGAGAGAGGGAGAGAGAGAGAGAGAGGGAGAGAGAGAGAGAGAGAGAGAGAGGGACAAAGAGAGAGAGACAGAGAGACAGAGAGAGAGAGAGACAGAGCGAGAGCGCGAGAGAGAGACAGAGAGAGAGCGAGAGAGAGAGAGAGAGAGAGAGAGCGAGGGAGAGAGACAGAGAGAGAGAGAGAGAGGGAGCGAGAGAGAGAGAGTAGGAGAGAGAGAGAGAGAGACAGAGAGAGAGGGAGAGAGAGAGAGAGAGAGAGAGGGAGCGTGCGAGAGAGAGAGGGAGAGGGAGGGATATTCAGAGAAACAGCTGTGTGTGCTTGACCGTGTCCCTGTGGAAATAGTAGATCTACTGCAGAGTAATATTAACACCTGACAAAACTCCCTCTGTGGAAAATAACATTATGTCTTGCCCTTCTTGGAACTGGGCATGAAACCCTCCAACATGTCTGATAGCTGTTGAGTGTTGTTGTATGTGATCACCTATTGTTTATCTCAGTTTTGATTTTAACCGTTGTATTCATTCAGTGTGATTTTGTCAGACAGACACACAGACAGTACTTTCCTCTGGTGAGGACAAGTGAAGAGCTTTCGATCCATCTTGAGTCTGTAAACTGAACTTAGTGTTATATTATCACACACTCCTGGAGGAGAGGACAGGAGAGGAGAGAGGAGACACAGGAGAGAGGGGACAGAGGAGAGGAAAGAGGAGACACAGGAGAGAGGGGACAGAGGAGAGGAGAGAGGAGACAGAGGAGAGGAAAGAGGAGACATGGGAGAGGAGAGAGGAGAGGAGAGAGGAGACAGAGGAGAGGAGAGGAGAGAGGGGAGAGAGGAGACAGAGGAGAGGAGAGAGGAGACAGAGGAGAGGAGAGAGGAGACAGAGGAGAGAGGAGACAGAGGAGAGGAGAGAGGAGACACAGGAGAGAGGAGACACAGGAGAGGAGAGAGGAGACAGAGGAGAAGAGAGAGGGGACAGAGGAGAGGAGAGAGGAGACACAGGAGAGGAGAGAGGAGGCAGAGGAGAGAGAGAAGTCTGACTGATTCTGACTGATTGCTCAACGAACAGACATTTTTGTGACTGAAGGTCTGACTCGTGGTTAATTAAATTACATAGGCACCAGTTGAACATATACTGCTGTTTATTTACAAGGCTTTACAAAGATAACTTTTGTTTTGGCGTTGATGTCGGCTGAAAATCAGATTCTACAGCGCCCCCTCTCTCTCCCTCTCTCTCACTCTCTCCCCCCTCTCCCCTCTCCCCCTTTCTCTCTCTCTCTCACTCTCCCCCTCTCTCTCTATCTCTCCCTCTCTCTCTCTCCTCTCTCTCTCTCTCTCTCTCTCTCTCTCTCTCTCTCTCTCTCCTTCTCTCTCTCTCTCCTTCTCTCTCTCTCTCTCTCTCCCTCTATCGCTCTCTCTCTCTTCCTCTCTCTCGCTCTCTCTCTCTCTTCTCTCTCTCTCTCTCTCTCTCTCTCTCTCTCTCTCTCTCTCTCTCTCTCTTCCTCTCTCTCGCTCTCTCTCTCTCTTCCTCTTCCTCTCTCTCTCTCTCTCTCTCTCTCTCTCTCTCTCTCTCTCTCTCTCTCTCTCTCATTCTATCTCTCTCTCCTTCTCTCTCTCTCTCTGTCACTCTCTCTCCCTCTCTCTCTCTCACTCTCTCTCTCTTCCTCTCTCTCGCTCTCTCTCTTTCTTTCTTTCTTTCTTTCTTTCTTTCTTTCTTTCTTTCTTTCTTTCTTTCTTTCTTTCTCTCTCTCTCTCTCTCTCTCTCTCTCTCTCTCTCTCTCTCTCTCGCTCTCTCTTCCTCTCTCTCTCTCTCTGTGTCTCTCTCTCTCTCTCTCTCTCTCTGCTTCCTCTCCGCATTCCAGAACCAAATGCCACAAGAAGAGAAATGTCGCTCCACTCTGCAACACTACGCTGTGATGAATACCTCATGTTGCCAGAGAGAAGCCAGAGACATTCAAATTTTTTTGTTGCATATGTTAAGGAAATGGTTTGAAGTTGGCACTAATGTATGAATTATAACACAGTAACAAACTTCACTTATACCTCCCCTCACTGCTTTAGAATATCAGAAATCGTTCGACTGATTACGAAAAAAAATATCTACAATCATCTACAAACGTTTTATTGTGTATTATTACTAATCGTCTTATCATTACGGCAGAGTAGCCTAGTGGTTAGAGTGTAGAGGCGGCAGGTAGCCTAGTGGTTAGAGTGTAGAGGTGGCAGGTAACCTAGTGGTTAGAGTGTAGAGACGGCAGGTAGCCTAGTGGTTAGAGTGTAGAGGCGGCAGGTAGCTGTTCCACTGTTCCTAGGCCATCATTGAAAATAAGAATTTGTTCTTAGCTGACTTGCCTAGTAAAATAAAATAAATTACTTCCTCCTTCTATATGTTTTAAATATGTTAGTAGTTTTAGTTTTTAAATCTGGTTCCATTTGTAATTTTGTTTTTCTATCTCATTGAACCAAACGTACGTCTTTCTTGTAAAGAACACGAAAGAACAGGGTCTGTTAACCATATTAAATGGAAAAAAACATGGGATTTTTGTTCCATGACTCAAACTAGCTGTTCTAAAATGAATGGTATTTTCTGTTTGATATGCATTATACACCTTGTTTTCTCTGGGAATCGGGGGGGGGGGGGGGGGGGTTACATAACAACAACGGAATGAGGAAAACACACCACACTATTGTCTCCCTACCTCTTGGCTTGTGCACGGTTAGACCAGGTACATGGTCCCCTGCGACTCAGTACAATGAGTTGGCCGTTGTGTTGTTGTGCTATAGCTACATGAAGGAAATCGAGTCAATTTCCTCTGAAGGGTCAAGAGGGTCCTGTACAAAAACACTGGGTCTGGATAGATACACTGGGTCTGGGTCTAGATAGATACACTGGGTCTGGGTCTAGATAGATACACTGGGTCTGGGTATAGATAGATACTCTGGGTCTAGATATATATACTGGGTCTGGGTGTAGATAGATACACTGGGTCTGGGTCTAGATAGATACACTGGGTCTGGGTCTAGATAGATACACTGGGTCTGGGTCTAGATAGAAACACTGGGTCTAGATAGATGCACTGGGTCTGGGTCTAGATAGATACACTGGGTCTGAGTCTAGATAGATACACTGGGTCTGGGTCTAGATAGATACACTGGGTCTAGATAGATACTATGGGTCTAGATAGATACACTGGGTCTGGGTCTGGATAGATACACTGGGTCTGGGTCTGGATAGATACACTGGGTCTGAGTCTAGATAGATACACTGGGTCTGGGTCTAGATAGATACACTGGGTCTGGGTATAGATAGATACACTGGGTCTGGATCTAGATAGATACACTGGGTCTGGGTCTGGATAGATACACTGGGTCTGGGTCTGGATAGATACACTGGGTCTGGGTCTAGATAGATACACTGGGTCTGGGTCTAGATAGATACACTGGGTCTGGATAGATACACTGGGTCTGGGTCTAGATAAATACACTGGGTCTGGGTATCGATAGATACACTGGGTCTGGATCTAGATAGATACACTGGGTATTGGTCTAGATGGATACACTGGGTCTGGGTCTGGATAGACACACTGGTTCTGGGTCTAGATAGATACACTGGGTCTGGGTATCGATAGATACTCTGGGTCTGGATCTAGATAGATACACTGGTTATTGGTCTAGATGGATACACTGGGTATTGGTCTAGATAGATACACTGGGTCTGGATAGATACACTGGGTCTGGGTCTAGATAGATACACTGGGTCTGGGTATAGATAGATACACTGGGTCTGGATCTAGATAGATACACTGGGTATTGGTCTAGATGGATACACTGGGTCTGGGTCTGGATAGATACACTGGGTATGGGTCTCAATAGATACACTGGGTCTGGGTCTATATAGATACTCTGGGTCTAGATAGATACACTGGATCTGGATAGATACACTGGATCTGGATAGATACACTGGGTCTAGATAGATACACTGGGTCTGGGTCTAGATAGATACACTGGGTCTAGATAGATACACTGGGTCTAGATATATACTCTGGGTCTCGGTCTAGATAGATACACTGGGTCTGGGTCTTGATAGATACACTGGGTCTAGATAGATACACTGGGTCTGGGTCTAGATAGATTCACTAGGTCTAGATAGATACACTGGGTCTGGGTCTAGATAGATTCACTAGGTCTAGATAGATACACTGGGTCTAGATAGATACACTGGGTATAGATAGATACACTGGGTCTAGATATATACTCTGGGTCTCGGTCTAGATAGATACACTGGGTCTAGATATATACTCTGGGTCTCGGTCTAGATAGATACACTGGGTCTGGGTCTTGATAGATACACTGGGTCTGGGTCTTGATAGATACAATGGGTCTGGGTCTAGATAGATACACTGGGTCTAGATAGATACACTGGGTCTAGATAGATACACTGGGTATAGATAGATACACTGGGTCTAGATAGATACACTGGGTCTAGATAGATACACTGGGTCTAGATAGATACACTGGGTCTGGTTCTAGATAGATACACTGGGTCTAAATAGATACACTGGGTCTAAATAGATACACTGGGTCTAGATAGATACACTGGGTCGGGGTCTAGATATTTACACTGGGTCTGGTTCTAGATAGATACACTTTGTCTAGATACATACACTGGGTCTGGATAGATACACTGGGTCTGGGTCTGGATAGATACACTTGGTCTCGGTCTAGATAGATACACTGGGTCTAGATAGATACATTGGGTCTGAGTCTAGATATATACACTGGGTCTAGATACATACACTGGGTCTGGTTCTAGATAGATACACTTTGTCTAGATACATACACTGGGTGTGGATAGATACACTGGGTCTGGGTCTGGATAGATTCACTGGGTCTAGATAGATACATTGGGTCTAGATAGATACACTGGGTCTTGTTCTAGATAGATACACCTGGTCTGGTTCTAGATAGCTACACTTTGTCTAGATAGATACACTGGGTCTAGATAGATACACTGGGTCTGAGTCTAGATATATACACTGGGTCTGGGTCTAGATAGATACACTGGGTCTAGATAGATTTACTGGGTCTGAGTCTAGATAGATACACTGGGTCTGGGTCTAGATAGTTACACTGGGTCTGGTTCTAGATAGATACACTGGCTCTAAATAGATACACTGGGTCTGAGTCTAGATAGATACACTGTGTCTGGGTCTAGATAGATACACTGGGTCTGGGTCTAGATAGATACACTGGGTCTAGGTCTAGATAGATACACTGTGTCTAGATAGATACACTGGGTCTGGGTCTAGATAGATACACTGGGTCTAGATAGATACACTGGGTCTGGGTCCAGATAGATACACTAGGTCTAGATAGATACACTGGGTCTAGATGTATACACTCGGTCTGGGTCTAGATAGATACACTGGGTCTGGGTCTGGATAGATACACTGGGTCTGGGTCTGGATAGATACACTGGGTCTGGATAGATACACTGGGTCTGGGTCTGGATAGATACACTGGGTCTAGATAGATACACTGGGTCTGGGTCTAGATAGATACACTGGGTCTAGATAGATACACTGGGTATGGATAGATACACTGGGTCTAGATATATACTCTGGGTCTGGGTCTAGATAGATACACTGGGTCTGGGTCTGGATAGATACACTGGGTCTGAGACTGGATAGATACACTGGGTCTAGATAGATACACTGGGTCTGGGTCTAGATAGATACACTGGGTCTAGATAGATACACTGGGTCTGGGTCCAGATAGATACACTAGGTCTAGATAGATACACTGGGTCTGGGTCTAGATATATAACCTGGGTCTGGTTCTAGATAGATACACTGGGTCTGGGTCTAGATAGATAGACTGGGTCTGGGTCTGGATAGATACACTGGGTATGGGTATAGATAGATACACTGGGTCTAGATAGATACACTGGGTCTGGTTCTAGATAGATACACTGGGTCTGGGTCTTGATATATACACTGGGTCTAGATAGATACACTGGGTCTGTTTCTAGATAGATACACTGGGTCTAGATAGATACACTGGGTCTAAATAGATACACTGGGTCTAGATAGATACACTGGGTCTAGATATTTACACTTGGTCTCGGTCTAGATAGATACACTGGGTCTAGATAGATACACTTGGTCTCGGTCTAGATAGATACACTTGGTCTAGATAGATACATTGGGTCTGAGTCTAGATATATACACTGGGTCTTGTTCTAGATAGATACACTTTGTCTAGATACATACACTGGGTCTGGATAGATACACTGGGTCTAGATAGATACATTGGGTCTAGATAGATACACTGGGTCTGGGTCTGGATAGATTCACTGGGTCTAGATAGATACATTGGGTCTAGATAGATACACTGGGTCTGAGTCTAGATATATACACTGGGTCTGGGTCTAGATAGATACACTGGGTCTAGATAGATTTACTGGGTCTGAGTCTAGATAGATACACTGGGTCTTGTTCTAGATAGATACACCTGGTCTGGTTCTAGATAGATACACTTTGTCTAGATAGATACACTGGGTCTAGATAGATACACTGGGTCTGAGTCTAGATATATACACTGGGTCTGGGTCTAGATAGATACACTGGGTCTAGATAGATTTACTGGGTCTGAGTCTAGATAGATACACTGGGTCTGGGTCTAGATAGTTACACTGGGTCTGGTTCTAGATAGATACACTGGCTCTAGATAGATACACTGGGTCTGAGTCTAGATAGATACACTGTGTCTGGGTCTAGATAGATACACTGGGTCTGGGTCTAGATAGATACACTGGGTCTAGGTCTAGATAGATACACTGTGTCTAGATAGATACACTGGGTCTGGGTCTGGATAGACACACTGGGTCTGGGTCTGGATAGATACACTGGGTCTAGATAGATTCACTGGGTTTAGATAGATACACTGGGTCTGGATAGATACTCTGGATCTAGATAGATACACTGGGTCTGGATAGATACTCTGGGTCTAGATATATACACTGGGTCTGGATCTAGATAGATACACTGGGTGTGGGTCTAGATAGATACACTGGGTCTGGGTCTGGATAGACACACTGGGTCTGGGTCTGGATAGATACACTGGGTCTAGATAGATTCACTGGGTTTAGATAGATACACTGGGTCTGGATAGATACTCTGGGTCTGGATAGATACACTGGGTCTGGGTCTAGATTGATACACTGGGTCTAGATAGATACACTGGGTCTGGGTCTAGATAGATACACTGGGTCTAGATAGATACACTGGGTCTAGATGTATACACTGGGTCTGGGTCTAGATAGATACACTGGGTCTGGGTCTGGATAGATACACTGGGTCTGGGTCTGGATAGATACACTGGGTCTGGATAGATACACTGGGTCTGGGTCTGGATAGATCCACTGGGTCTAGATAGATACACTGGGTCTGGGTCTAGATAGATACACTGGGTCTGGATAGATACACTGGGTCTAGATATATACTCTGGGTCTGGGTCTAGATAGATACACTGGGTCTAGATAGATACACTGGGTCTGGGTCTAGATAGATACACTGGGTCTGGATAGATACACTGGGTCTAGATATATACTCTGGGTCTGGGTCTAGATAGATACACTGGGTCTGAGACTGGATAGATACACTGGGTCTAGATAGATACACTGGGTCTAGATAGATACACTGGGTCTGGGTCCAGATAGATACACTAGGTCTAGATAGATACACTGGGTCTGGGTCTAGATATATACACTGGGTCTGGGTCTAGATAGATAGACTGGGTCTGGGTCTGGATATATACACTGGGTATGGGTATAGATAGATACACTGGGTCTAGATAGATACACTTTGTCTGGTTCTAGATAGATACACTGGGTCTGGGTTGGGATAGATTCACTGGGTCTAGATAGATACACTGGGTCTAGATATATACTCTGGGTCTGGGTCTAGATAGATACACTGGGTCTGAGACTGGATAGATACACTGGGCCTAGATAGATACACTGGGTCTGGTTCTAGATAGATACACTGGGTCTGGGTCTGGATAGATTCACTGGGTCTAGATAGATACACTGGGTCTAGATAGATACACTGGGTTTGGTTCTAGATAGATACGCTGGGTCTGGGTCTAGATAGATACACTGGGTATCGGTCTAGATAGATACACTGGGTCTAGATAGATACACTGGGTCTGGTTCTAGATAGATACACTGGGTCTAGATAGATACACTGGGTCTGGTTCTAGATATATACACTGGGTCTGGGTCTAGATAGATACACTGGGTCTAGATAGATACACTGGGTCTGAGTCTAGATATATACACTGGGTCTGGGTCTAGATAGATACACTGGGTCTAGATAGATTTACTGGGTCTGAGTCTAGATAGATACACTGGGTCTGGGTCTAGATAGTTACACTGGGTCTGGTTCTAGATAGATACACTGGCTCTAGATAGATACACTGGGTCTGAGTCTAGATAGATACACTGTGTCTGGGTCTAGATAGATACACTGGGTCTGGGTCTAGATAGATACACTGGGTCTAGGTCTAGATAGATACACTGTGTCTAGATAGATACACTGGGTCTGGGTCTGGATAGACACACTGGGTCTGGGTCTGGATAGATACACTGGGTCTAGATAGATTCACTGGGTTTAGATAGATACACTGGGTCTGGATAGATACTCTGGATCTAGATAGATACACTGGGTCTGGATAGATACTCTGGATCTAGATAGATACACTGGGTGTGGGTCTAGATAGATACACTGGGTCTGGGTCTGGATAGACACACTGGGTCTGGGTCTGGATAGATACACTGGGTCTAGATAGATTCACTGGGTTTAGATAGATACACTGGGTCTGGATAGATACTCTGGGTCTGGATAGATACACTGGGTCTGGGTCTAGATTGATACACTGGGTCTAGATAGATACACTGGGTCTGGGTCTAGATAGATACACTGGGTCTAGATAGATACACTGGGTCTAGATGTATACACTGGGTCTGGGTCTAGATAGATACACTGGGTCTGGGTCTGGATAGATACACTGGGTCTGGGTCTGGATAGATACACTGGGTCTGGATAGATACACTGGGTCTGGGTCTGGATAGATCCACTGGGTCTAGATAGATACACTGGGTCTGGGTCTAGATAGATACACTGGGTCTGGATAGATACACTGGGTCTAGATATATACTCTGGGTCTGGGTCTAGATAGATACACTGGGTCTAGATAGATACACTGGGTCTGGGTCTAGATAGATACACTGGGTCTGGATAGATACACTGGGTCTAGATATATACTCTGGGTCTGGGTCTAGATAGATACACTGGGTCTGAGACTGGATAGATACACTGGGTCTAGATAGATACACTGGGTCTAGATAGATACACTGGGTCTGGGTCCAGATAGATACACTAGGTCTAGATAGATACACTGGGTCTGGGTCTAGATATATACACTGGGTCTGGGTCTAGATAGATAGACTGGGTCTGGGTCTGGATATATACACTGGGTATGGGTATAGATAGATACACTGGGTCTAGATAGATACACTTTGTCTGGTTCTAGATAGATACACTGGGTCTGGGTTGGGATAGATTCACTGGGTCTAGATAGATACACTGGGTCTAGATATATACTCTGGGTCTGGGTCTAGATAGATACACTGGGTCTGAGACTGGATAGATACACTGGGCCTAGATAGATACACTGGGTCTGGTTCTAGATAGATACACTGGGTCTGGGTCTGGATAGATTCACTGGGTCTAGATAGATACACTGGGTCTAGATAGATACACTGGGTTTGGTTCTAGATAGATACGCTGGGTCTGGGTCTAGATAGATACACTGGGTATCGGTCTAGATAGATACACTGGGTCTAGATAGATACACTGGGTCTGGTTCTAGATAGATACACTGGGTCTAGATAGATACACTGGGTCTGGTTCTAGATAGATTCACTGGGTCTAGATAGATACACTGGGTCTAGATAGATACACTGGGTATCGGTCTAGATAGATACACTGGGTCTGGGTCTAGATAGATACACTGTGTCTAGATACACTGTGTCTGGGTCTAGATAGATACACTGGGTCTGGGTCTAGATAGATACACTGGGTCTGTGTCTAGATAGATACACTGGGTCTAGATATATACTCTGGGTCTGGGTCTAGCTAGATACACTGAGTCTGGGTCTGGATAGATACACTGGGTCTGAGACTGGATAGATACACTGGGTCTGGGTCTAGATAGATACACTGGGTCTAGATAGATACACTGGGTCTGGGTCTAGATAGATACACTTGGTCCTGGTCTGGATATATTCACTGGGTCTAGATAGATACACTGGGTCTAGATAGATACACTAGGTCTGGTTCTAGATAGATACACTGGCTCTAGATAGATACAGTGGGTCTGAGTCTAGATAGATACACTGGGTCTAGATAGATACACTGGGTCTAGATAGATACACTGGGTCTTGGTCTAGATAGATACACTGGGTCTGGGTCTGGATAGATACACTGGGTCTGGGTCTAGATAGATACACTGTGTCTAGATAGATACACTGGGTCTGGGTCTAGATAGATACACTGGGTCTGGGTCTAGATAGATACGCTGGGTCTGGATCTAGATAGATACACTGGGTATTGGTCTAGATGGATACACTGGGTCTGGGTCTGGATAGATACACTGGGTCTGGGTCTGGATAGACACACTGGGTCTGGATAGATACACTGGTTATGGGTCTGGATAGATACACTGGGTCTAGATAGATACACTGGGTCTGGATAGATACACTGGGTCTAGTTAAATACACTCGGTCTGGGTCTAGATAGATACACTGGGTCTAGATATATACTCTGGGTCTGGGTCTAGATAGATACACTGGGTGTGGGTCTTGATAGATACACTGGGTTCTGAGTCTGGATAGACACACTGGGTCTGGATCGATACACTGGTTATGGGTCTGGATAGATACACTGGGTCTGGATAGATACACTGGGTCTAGTTAAATACACTCGGTCTGGGTCTAGATAGATTCACTAGGTCTAGATAGATACACTGGTTCTGGGTCTAGATAGATACACTGGGTCTAGATAGATACACTGGGTCTGGTTCTAGATATATACACTGGGTCTGGGTCTGGATATATTCACTGGTTCTTGATAGATACACTGGGTCTGGGTCTTGATAGATACACTGGGTCTAGATAGATACACTGGGTCTGGTTCTAGATAGATACACTGGGTCTAGATAGATACACTGGGTCTAAATAGATACACTGGGTCTAGATAGATACACTTGGTCGGGGTCTAGATATTTACACTGGGTCTGGGTCTGGATAGATACACTGGGTCTCGGTCTAGATAGATACACTGGGTCTAGATAGATACACTGGGTCTGGTTCTAGATAGATACACTGGGTCTGGATAGATACACTGGGTCTGGGTCTGGATAGATTCACTGGGTCTAGATCGATACACTGGGTCTAGATAGATACTCTGGGTCTAGATAGATACTCTGGGTCTGGATAGATTTACTGGGTCTAGATAGATACTCTGGGTCCAGATAGATACACTGGGTCTAGATAGATACTCTGGGTCTAGATAGATACTCTGGGTCTGGATAGATACACTGGGTCTAGATCGATACACTTGGTCTGGGTCTAGATAGATACACTGGGTCTAGATAGATACTCTGGGTCTGGATAGATACACTGGGTCTGGGTCTAGATAGATACACTGGGTCTGGGTCTAGATAGATACACTGGTTCTAGATAGATACTCTGGGTCTAGATAGATACACTGGGTCTGGGTCTAGATCGATACACTGGGTCTAGATAGATACTCTGGGTCTGGATAGATACACTGGGTCTGGGTCTAGATAGATACACTGGGTCTGGGTCTAGATAGATACACTGGTTCTAGATAGATACTCTGGGTCTAGATAGATACACTGGGTCTGGGTCTAGATAGATACACTGGGTCTAGATAGATACTCTGGGTCTGGGTCTAGATAGATACACTGGGTCTGGGTCTAGATCGATACACTGGGTCTAGATAGATACTCTGGGTCTGGATAGATACACTGGGTCTGGGTCTAGATAGATACACTGGGTCTGGGTCTAGATAGATACACTGGTTCTAGATAGATACTCTGGGTCTAGATAGATACACTGGGTCTGGGTCTAGATCGATACACTGGGTCTAGATAGATACTCTGGGTCTGGATAGATACACTGGGTCTGGGTCTAGATACACTGGGTCTGGGTCTAGATAGATACACTGGTTCTAGATAGATACTCTGGGTCTGGGTCTGGGTCTAGATAGATACACTGGTTCTAGATAGATACTCTGGGTCTAGATAGATACTCTGGGTCTGGGTCTAGATAGATACTCTGGGTCTGGGTCTGGGTCTAGATAGATACACTGGGTCTAGATAGATACTCTGGGTCTGGGTCTAGATAGATACACTGGGTCTGGGTCTAGATAGATACACTGGGTCTGGGTCTAGATAGATACACTGGGTCTGGATAGATACACTGGGTCTGGATAGATACACTGGGTCTGGATAGATACACTGGGTCTAGATAGATACTCTGGGTCTGGGTCTAGATAGATACACTGGGTCTGGGTCTAGATAGATACACTGGGTCTGGGTCTAGATAGATACACTGGGTCTGGATAGATACACTGGGTCTGGATAGATACACTGGGTCTAGATAGATACTCTGGGTCTGGGTCTAGATAGATACACTGGGTCTAGATAGATACACTGGGTCTGGTTCTAGATAGATACACTGGGTCTGGATAGATACACTGGGTCTGGGTCTGGATAGATTCACTGGGTCTAGATCGATACACTGGGTCTAGATAGATACTCTGGGTCTAGATAGATACTCTGGGTCTGGATAGATTTACTGGGTCTAGATAGATACTCTGGGTCCAGATAGATACACTGGGTCTAGATAGATACTCTGGGTCTAGATAGATACTCTGGGTCTGGATAGATACACTGGGTCTAGATCGATACACTGGGTCTGGGTCTAGATAGATACACTGGGTCTAGATAGATACTCTGGGTCTGGATAGATACACTGGGTCTGGGTCTAGATAGATACACTGGGTCTGGGTCTAGATAGATACACTGGTTCTAGATAGATACTCTGGGTCTAGATAGATACACTGGGTCTGGGTCTAGATAGATACACTGGGTCTAGATAGATACACTGGGTCTGGTTCTAGATAGATACACTGGGTCTGGATAGATACACTGGGTCTGGGTCTGGATAGATTCACTGGGTCTAGATCGATACACTGGGTCTAGATAGATACTCTGGGTCTAGATAGATACTCTGGGTCTGGATAGATTTACTGGGTCTAGATAGATACTCTGGGTCCAGATAGATACACTGGGTCTAGATAGATACTCTGGGTCTAGATAGATACTCTGGGTCTGGATAGATACACTGGGTCTAGATCGATACACTGGGTCTGGGTCTAGATAGATACACTGGGTCTAGATAGATACTCTGGGTCTGGATAGATACACTGGGTCTGGGTCTAGATAGATACACTGGGTCTGGGTCTAGATAGATACACTGGTTCTAGATAGATACTCTGGGTCTAGATAGATACACTGGGTCTGGGTCTAGATCGATACACTGGGTCTAGATAGATACTCTGGGTCTGGATAGATACACTGGGTCTGGGTCTAGATAGATACACTGGGTCTGGGTCTAGATAGATACACTGGTTCTAGATAGATACTCTGGGTCTAGATAGATACACTGGGTCTGGGTCTAGATAGATACACTGGGTCTAGATAGATACTCTGGGTCTGGGTCTAGATAGATACACTGGGTCTGGGTCTAGATCGATACACTGGGTCTAGATAGATACTCTGGGTCTGGATAGATACACTGGGTCTGGGTCTAGATAGATACACTGGGTCTGGGTCTAGATAGATACACTGGTTCTAGATAGATACTCTGGGTCTAGATAGATACACTGGGTCTGGGTCTAGATCGATACACTGGGTCTAGATAGATACTCTGGGTCTGGATAGATACACTGGGTCTGGGTCTAGATAGATACACTGGGTCTGGGTCTAGATAGATACACTGGTTCTAGATAGATACTCTGGGTCTAGATAGATACACTGGGTCTGGGTCTAGATAGATACACTGGGTCTAGATAGATACTCTGGGTCTGGGTCTAGATAGATACTCTGGGTCTGGGTCTAGATAGATACTCTGGGTCTAGATAGATACACTGGGTCTGGGTCTAGATAGATACACTGGGTCTAGATAGATACTCTGGGTCTGGGTCTAGATAGATACACTGGGTCTGGGTCTAGATAGATACACTGGGTCTGGGTCTAGATAGATACACTGGGTCTGGATAGATACACTGGGTCTGGATAGATACACTGGGTCTGGATAGATACACTGGGTCTAGATAGATACTCTGGGTCTGGGTCTAGATAGATACACTGGGTCTGGGTCTAGATAGATACACTGGGTCTGGGTCTAGATAGATACACTGGGTCTGGATAGATACACTGGGTCTGGATAGATACACTGGGTCTAGATAGATACTCTGGGTCTGGGTCTAGATAGATACACTGGGTCTGGATAGATACACTGGGTCTGGATAGATACACTGGGTCTGGATAGATACACTGGGTCTAGATAGATACTCTGGGTCTGGGTCTAGATAGATACACTGGGTCTGGGTCTAGATAGATACACTGGGTCTGGGTCTAGATAGATACACTGGGTCTGGATAGATACACTGGGTCTGGATAGATACACTGGGTCTAGATAGATACTCTGGGTCTGGGTCTAGATAGATACACTGGGTCTGGGTCTAGATAGATACACTGGGTCTGGATAGATACACTGGGTCTAGATAGATACTCTGGGTCTGGGTCTAGATAGATACACTGGGTCTGGGTCTAGATAGATACACTGGGTCTGGGTCTAGATAGATACACTGGGTCTGGATAGATACACTGGGTCTGGATAGATACACTGGGTCTAGATAGATACTCTGGGTCTGGGTCTAGATAGATACACTGGGTCTGGATAGATACACTGGGTCTGGATAGATACACTGGGTCTGGATAGATACACTGGGTCTAGATAGATACTCTGGGTCTGGGTCTAGATAGATACACTGGGTCTGGGTCTAGATAGATACACTGGGTCTGGGTCTAGATAGATACACTGGGTCTGGATAGATACACTGGGTCTGGATAGATACACTGGGTCTAGATAGATACTCTGGGTCTGGGTCTAGATAGATACACTGGGTCTGGGTCTAGATAGATACACTGGGTCTGGATAGATACACTGGGTCTAGATAGATACTCTGGGTCTGGGTCTAGATAGATACTCTGGGTCTGGGTCTAAATAGATACACTGGGTCTGGGTCTAGATAGATACACTGGGTCTGGATAGATACACTGGGTCTGGATAGATACACTGGGTCTAGATAGATACACTGGGTCTGGGTCTAGATAGATACACTGGGTCTGGGTCTTGATAGATACACTGGGTCTGGGTCTAGATAGATACACTGGGTCTGGGTCTAGATAGATACACTGGGTCTGGGTCTAGATAGATACACTGGGTCTTGATAGATACACTGGGTCTTGATAGATACACTGGGTCTGGGTCTAGATAGATACACTGGGTCTTGATAGATACACTGGGTCTTGATAGATACACTGGGTCTTGATAGATACACTGGGTCTTGATAGATACACTGGGTCTTGATAGATACACTGGGTCTAGATAGATACACTGGGTCTGGGTCTAGATAGATACACTGGGTCTGGGTCTAGATAGATACACTGGGTCTTGATAGATACACTGGGTCTAGATAGATACACTGGGTCTAGATAGATACTCTGGGTCTGGTCTTCTATGACTGTCTTTGTTCTCTCAGAACTTTCGATGCTGCATTTAGTTCAATTGTCTTATTTGCTTTTTCCTGAATGTAAAGTGAAATCTTAGTTGGCCGGAATTCAATTCATCCAGCCAGAACTATGTTTACTCAGTCTTTTTGTTTACAAGCTACTGCCCCCCCCCCCCCCCCCCCCCCCCACACACACACACTTACACACACACACACACACACACACACACACACACACACACACACACACACACACACACACACACTTACACACACACACACACTTACACACACACACACACACACACACACACACACACACACACACACACACACACACACACTTACTTCTTTTGTTTTTCTGAAATGTGGCATCATCTATGGTGCTTGGTGAGTTTCGGACAGGTCGGTATTCGGTAGACCAGAGAGGGCATGCCAAGGAGAGCTGTCAGGGACCAACTTGACCATCAGAGTGAACCGCCTGTTTCCTTTTCCTCCGCTGTGGAGAGAGAGATAGCGAGAGAGAGAGAGAGCGAGACAGAGAGAGAGAGAGAGAGAGAGAGAGAGAGAGAGAGCGAGACAGAGACAGAGACAGAGACAGGGAGATACAGACAGAGATATCCTATAAACCATTGTGTTCTCAATCAGCTTTATTGAGAGAAGGCCTGGCTGTCAGCGAACCAGCCCTACCCATCCGAGCCCCCAGCCCAGTCCAGTCCTCAGCTCAGCCCGACCCCCAGCTCATCCCCCAGCCCAGCCATCAGCCCAGCCCCCAAGCCCAGCCATCAGCCCCCAGCCCGACCCCCAGCTCAGCCCCCAGCCCAGCCATCAGCCCAGCCCCCAGCTCAGCCCCCAGCTCAGCCCCCAGCCCGACCCCCAGCTCAGCCCCCAGCCCGACCCCCAGCTCAGCCCCCAGCCCAGCCATCAGCCCAGCCCCCAGCCCAGCCATCAGCCCAGCCCCCAGCCATCAGCCCCCAGCTCAGCCCCCGGCCCGACCCCCAGCTCAGCCCCCAGCCCAGCCATCAGCCCAGCCCAGCCATCAGCCCAGTCCCCAGCCCAGCCATCAGCCCAGCCCCCAGCCATCAACCCCCAGCTCAGCCCCCAGCCCAGCCCCCAGCCCAGCCATCAGCCCAGCCCCCAGCTCAGCCATCGGCCCAGCCACCAGCCCAGCCATCAGCCCCCAGCTCAGCCCCCAGCCATCAGCCCAGCCCTCTGCTCAGCTCCCAGTCCAGTCCTCAGCTCAGGCCCCAGGCTAACCCAACCCAACCCAGCCCAGCCCAACCCTCACCTAACCCAGCCCAGCTCCCAATCCCCAGCCCAGCCCAGCCCAGCCCAACCCCCACCTAACCCAGCCCACAACCCCCAGCCCAGCCCAACTCCCAGCCCAGCCCCCAACCCCCAGCCCAGCCCAGCCCAACCCCCACCTAACCTAGCCCAGCCCAGCCCCCAACCCCCACCTAACCCAGCCCAACCCCCACCTAGCCCAGCCCAACCCCCACCTAACCCAGCCCAGCCCATCCCAGCCTTAGAACATTCACGGCTCTCTCACCAGAGTAGGCAGGCAGACAGTTACTGTATGATAGGCAGGCAGGCAGACAGTTACTGTATGATAGGCAGGCAAGCAGACAGGCAGGCAGGGGCATTACGATAGATAGATGGGTAGATGGGTAGATAGATAGATAGATAGATAGATAGATAGATAGATAGATAGATAGATAGATAGATAGATAGATAGTTGGGAAGTTGGGTGGAGGAAGGGAGGGAGCGACAGACAGACAGACAGATGGAAACATACGTTGCCTTTGTGCTAATGAGACAGAAGTGAGGATCTTAGCAATTTGAAATGCACACACACACACACACACACACACACACACACACACACACAGTGGACTCAGATTAAGGCTTTTCTACTCTGGCTTCTATTGTTGTCTCAGATCCAAGCACCATCCTCTCTGAACAACATGATTCCAGTCACTGTTCAGAGAAGCACAACACACACATCTAGACATGAATCGATCCAGAATAATATAGGGCTTCTTGTAAAGCAACAGGTCTCCTGAAGTAAAAGACTTCAAACTTTAGGATATTCTTTTCCCCCCTCTTTTTATGTTCTGTTTGTGCCGAAATCACAGAATCACCATAAGGCCTGCTTTGCATTTTTAATTTAGTAACTAACATATGAATACATTTGCATATTAATGAGTTGCAGATTAAATCATGCATACATAATTGCCTCCTTACTGTGTTCAGTGTTTGTCAGAATCTCCTAGCCTGGCCTGATGAATACCATTTGAAGATCACAATGTGACATATCCCTGTCCCTCGGACACATTTCAGCGTAGAGTACGAACCGAGGGGTTTGGTTTTGAAAACACAACAAGCATTTGCAATTTGAAATGATCTAACAATTTCAAAAGAAAGAAACAAGGTTGTGAAATGAAACCTTAAGCAAGATCACCTCTCTCTCTCTCTCTCTCTCTCTCTCTCTCTCACTCTCTCCCTCTCTCTCTCTCTCTCTCTCTCTCACTCTCTCCCTCTCTCTCTCTCTCTCTCTCTCTCTCTCTCTCTCTCTCTCTCTCTCTCTCTCTCTCTCTCTCTCTCTCTCTCTCTCTCTCTCTCTCTCTCTCTCTCTCTCTCTCTCTCTCTCTCTCTGTCTCTCTCTCTCCCGCCCGCCCTCTCTCTCTCTCCCTTTCTAAATCGTTCCCTCTCTCTCTCTCTCCCTTTCTAAATCGTTCCCTATTCACTTCCATTAATGCAGCTGTTAATTACAGTTCTTATGAACACTTTCAGAGCTGCAGAGAAAATTCTTTGGCTGTGCAGTTTGGGATCAAATTAAATTAAGTTTGTTCTCTAAAATTCAAAACTGTTTGTTTAAAGCTGACAAAATGCACATAGAAATGTGAGTTATAGATCTGTCATTATCATTGAAAACAAGTCTAAGAAGCAGTTGATCTGTTCTATGTGCACGATTTCTATGCTTCCCATTTTTAAGTTTTGTTTTTTGTGTCTTTTACATTAGAG
Source organism: Oncorhynchus clarkii lewisi (assembly GCF_045791955.1). Lineage (NCBI taxonomy): Eukaryota > Metazoa > Chordata > Actinopteri > Salmoniformes > Salmonidae > Oncorhynchus > Oncorhynchus clarkii. The sequence goes on along the minus strand of NC_092151.1, from coordinate 5,359,255 downwards.
TTTTTGTACACCAGCTTCAAACAGCTGAAAATATAATATTTTTGGTTATGGAAAATATATTTCACAGCGGTTTAGATGGTATTATGATTCTCTACACTATACAATGGCTTGCTTTGTCACATACACTAATATTAGCCGAACTACTTAACCCTGTTTCCATTGGCACTTTGAAGTCAACCCAGGTTGGGCTGGCCTGAAATTATGTCATGTTGCTAGGTAGCCAATATGTAACTGTGCAGCTAGCTTCGCTAATGTTGCTAGCTAGCGAGCAAGATGTTGAAGAATGTAATTCACCCTCACCATGCTGCAAGTAACGTTAAACCATACTCCTGCCAGTTTGCTTGGTTAGCTAGCTTGCTAGCAGCCAATGTCATGGCAAACAAGGTAGAAATTAAGCTAGCTAGCTAGCCTGTTATGCTAGCGACAACACTAACCGTTCAGCTAGCTAACGCCAGCAAGCTGTGTACATATATATATACAGTACCAGTGAGAAGTTTAGACACACCGACTCATTCAAGGGTTTTTCTTTATTTGTACTATTTTCTACATTGTAGAATAATAGTGAAGACATCAAATCTATGAAATAAAACATACTTACTGACTTCATTGTCCCCATGGGGACATTTTGTTGCAGTGTCATGTACACATTTAAAGTGGCGTTTAAATACAAAACTAAATTGACAATACAACTTTCATAACAGTTACATTCCAATAAAAATAAATAATAGTAAAGAAATAAGAAATAAAACATTAAATTAAAAATAAGAAAAGACTAACCTGTTGGCCTTATGCAGTCAATGGGAACATTAGCCTGTTGGCCTTATGGAGCCAATGGGAACATTAGCCTGCTGGCCTTATGGAGTCAATGGGAACATTAGCCTGCTGGCCTTATGGAGTCAATGGGAACATTAGCCTGCTGGCCTTATGGAGTCAATGGGAACATTAGCCTGTTGGCCTTATGGAGTCAATGGGAACATTAGCCTGCTGGCCTTATGGAGCCAATGGGAACATTAGCCTGTTGGCCTTATGCAGTCAATGGGAACATTAGCCTGTTGGCCTTATGGAGTCAATGGGAACATTCACCCGAGCTATTTAGGAGGGATATCACACCTGGCACAAATGATTTACTAGTTGTGTTTTTCATGCTGAGTGGTGCCCTATACCTGCGCCCAAAGGAGAGTAGTTCAAAGTCCAGGTAGAGGGGGTGGCTTGGGACTAAAATGATTAGGGAATCATGTAGTAAAGTGAATGGGGGATCAGTGGTAGTTAATGGGGGATCAGTGGTAGTAAAGTGAATGGGGGATCAGTGGTAGTAAAGTGAATGGGGGATCAGTGGTAGTATAGTGAATGGGGGATCAGTGGTAGTATAGTGAATGGGGGATCAGTGGTAGTAAAGTGAATGGGGGATCAGTGGTAGTAAAGTGAATGGGGGATCAGTGGTAGTATAGGGAATGGGGGATCAGTGGTAGTAAAGTGAATGGGGGATCAGTGGTAGTAAAGTGAATGGGGGATCAGTGGTAGTAAAGTGAATGGGGGATCAGTGGTAGTAAAGTGAATGGGGGATCAGTGGTAGTAAAGTGAATGGGGGATCAGTGGTAGTATAGTGAATGGGGGATCAGTGGTAGTAAAGTGAATGGGGGATCAGTGGTAGTAAAGTGAATGGGGGATCAGTGGTTGTGAATGGGGGATCAGTGGTTGTTAATGGGGGATCAGTGGTAGTAAAGTGAATGGGGGATCAGTGGTAGTAAAGTGAATGGGGGATCAGTGGTTGTGAATGGGGGATCAGTGGTTGTGAATGGGGGATCAGTGGTAGTATAGTGAATGGGGGATCAGTGGTAGTATAGTGAATGGGGGATCAGTGGTAGTAAAGTGAATGGGGGATCAGTGGTAGTATAGGGAATGGGGGATCAGTGGTAGTAAAGTGAATGGGGGATCAGTGGTAGTAAAGTGAATGGGGGATCAGTGGTAGTAAAGTGAATGGGGGATCAGTGGTAGTAAAGTGAATGGGGGATCAGTGGTAGTAAAGTGAATGGGGGATCAGTGGTAGTATAGTGAATGGGGGATCAGTGGTAGTAAAGTGAATGGGGGATCAGTGGTAGTAAAGTGAATGGGGGATCAGTGGTTGTGAATGGGGGATCAGTGGTTGTTAATGGGGGATCAGTGGTAGTAAAGTGAATGGGGGATCAGTGGTAGTAAAGTGAATGGGGGATCAGTGGTTGTGAATGGGGGATCAGTGGTTGTGAATGGGGGATCAGTGGTAGTATAGTGAATGGGGGATCAGTGGTAGTATAGTGAATGGGGGATCAGTTGTAGTAAAGTGAATGGGGGATCAGTGGTAGTATAGGGAATGGGGGATCAGTGGTAGTAAAGTGAATGGGGGATCAGTGGTAGTAAAGTGAATGGGGGATCAGTGGTAGTAAAGTGAATGGGGGATCAGTGGTAGTAAAGTGAATGGGGGATCAGTGGTAGTAAAGTGAATGGGGGATCAGTGGTAGTAAAGTGAATGGGGGATCAGTGGTAGTATAGTGAATGGGGGATCAGTGGTAGTAAAGTGAATGGGGGATCAGTGGTAGTATAGTGAATGGGGGATCAGTGGTAGTATAGTGAATGGGGGATCAGTGGTAGTAAAGTGAATGGGGGATCAGTGGTAGTAAAGTGAATGGGGGATCAGTGGTAGTATAGTGAATGGGGGATCAGTGGTAGTAAAGTGAATGGGGGATCAGTGGTAGTAAAGTGAATGGGGGATCAGTGGTTGTGAATGGGGGATCAGTGGTTGTTAATGGGGGATCAGTGGTAGTAAAGTGAATGGGGGGTCAGTGGTAGTAAAGTGAATGGGGGATCAGTGGTTGTGAATGGGGGATCAGTGGTTGTGAATGGGGGATCAGTGGTAGTATAGTGAATGGGGGATCAGTGGTAGTATAGTGAATGGGGGATCAGTTGTAGTAAAGTGAATGGGGGATCAGTGGTAGTATAGGGAATGGGGGATCAGTTGTAGTAAAGTGAATGGGGGATCAGTGGTAGTATAGGGAATGGGGGATCAGTGGTAGTAAAGTGAATGGGGGATCAGTGGTAGTAAAGTGAATGGGGGATCAGTGGTAGTAAAGTGAATGGGGGATCAGTGGTAGTAAAGTGAATGGGGGATCAGTGGTAGTATAGTGAATGGGGGATCAGTGGTAGTATAGTGAATGGGGGATCAGTGGTAGTATAGTGAATGGGGGATCAGTGGTAGTATAGTGAATGGGGGATCAGTGGTAGTAAAGTGAATGGGGGATCAGTGGTAGTAAAGTGAATGGGGGATCAGTGGCTGTTAATGGGGGATCAGTGGTAGTATAGTGAATGGGGGATCAGTGTTAGTAAAGTGAATGGGGGATCAGTGGTAGTAAAGTGAATGGGGGATCAGTGGTAGTATAGTGAATGGGGGATCAGTGGTAGTATAGTGAATGGGGGATCAGTGGTAGTAAAGTGAATGGGGGATCAGTGGTTGTAAAGTGAATGGGGGATCAGTGGTAGTATAGGTAATGGGGGATCAGTGGTAGTAAAGTGAATGGGGGATCAGTGGTAGTAAAGTGATTGGGGGATCAGTGGTAGTAAAGTGAATGGGGGATCAGTGGTAGTATAGTGAATGGGGGATCAGTGGTAGTAAAGTGAATGGGGGATCAGTGGTTGTTAAATGGGGATCAGTGGTAGTAAAGTGAATGGGGAATCAGTGGTAGTAAAGTGAATGGGGGATCAGTGGTTGTGAATGGGGGATCAGTGGTTGTTAATGGGGGATCAGTGGTAGTAATGTGAATGGGGGATCAGTGGTAGTATAGTGAATGGGGGATCAGTGGTAGTAAAGTGAATGGGGGATCAGTGGTAGTATAGTGAATGGGGGATCAGTGGTAGTATAGTGAATGGGGGATCAGTGGTAGTAAAGTGAATGGGGGATCAGTGGTAGTGGTAGTAAAGTGAAGTGAATGGGGGTAGTATAGTGAATGGGGGATCAGTGGTAGTAAAGTGAATGGGGGATCAGTGGTGTGAATGGGGGATCAGTGGTAGTAAAGTGAATGGGGGATTGGTGGTAGTATAGTGAATGGGGGATCAGTGGTAGTAAAGTGAATGGGGGATCAGTGGTTGTTAATGGGGGATCAGTGGTTGTAAAGTGAATGGGGGATCAGTGGTAGTATAGTGAATGGGGATCAGTGGTAGTATAGTGAATGGGGGATCAGTGGTAGTATAGTGAATGGGGGATCAGTGGTAGTATAGTGAATGGGGGATCAGTGGTAGTAAAGTGAATGGGGGATCAGTGGTAGTAAAGTGAATGGGGGATCAGTGGTTGTTAATGGGGGATCAGTGGTAGTATAGTGAATGGGGGATCAGTGGTAGTAATGTGAATGGGGGATCAGTGGTAGTAAAGTGAATGGGGGATCAGTGGTAGTAAAGTGAATGGGGGATCAGTGGTAGTATTGTGAATGGGGGATCGGTGGTAGTATTGTGAATGGGGGATCAGTGGTAGTAAAGTACAGTAATCATATAGTTTGCACACGAACTATCGCCCATTTGGAATAAGAAATCATGTATGTTTTTATGTGTGAGTGCCTTTGGTCGCCTCTTCTCTCTGTTGGAACCAGCCCTCCTTAGGTTGTTGGCCTTTCAGATGCAACCTGGCATTGCTCTGATTGTCTGAAAGGGGTCTCCCCTTTCCCTGTCTTCCACTGTTGTTCACTCTGGAAGATAGGCTAGCCAGCCGTGCCGATGGTTCCCATTGGGGAGATGAGAGTAGCGTGCTGCTGTGATTTGAGAAGAGTAGGGCAAGATGGTTTGAAGTGTTCGCTTTTCTAGATATTTGACTCAAGACAGCTAATCAGCTGTACCAGTGATCTTCTCGTCTCTTCCTCCGCATGTTGATTGTCAGGATCCGGGAGACTTTGGACATGAGCTGCAGTCTCGCCGTCTTTCTGTTCTAGTCTGGGAGGTTAAGTATTTTCTTCGCCTCGTGTTGAGGTTCAAAGGTCCAACCATTTCAAACGTGTAGCTTCAACCTCACGTTTCCTGGTTTAATGTTAATTTCGTTACCAAGCCTTTATATGCACTCTGGCCGAAGGGGACGGTTCCATCGATCTGACACGCTCTCTGACCTCACTCAGGGCGTGGTTACTTACTTATGCACAGTTTATAGGAGATATATTCTCTCATACCTCCTAAAATCACATTCCAATCATAACAAAAATAGTTTCATTGTTTTTCAAGGTTTCGTATGCAACGTTAATGATGGAGACTTCAGACCTTTTCAAGTTACAGTATTTCCTCCATAACCTTTCTAATGACATCACAAAATAAAAAAAAACTATAAAACATTAGTTTTCTATAGCTCATCTCTGACCGTTCTCCACGTTCTTATGTTGGAAATATTGTTCCAGTATTCGTTTTTTTGAATGTGTTTGTGTTTCGTCTGGAAAAAGTATGTTAAACAAAGAGCATTCCTTGGTGGATTTTACTGGAGGGGAAAAAGAGAGAGTCCTCTTCTGTAATTTACGACAGGGTGTGAGCTGTCAACCTCCCACCAGGTCCCTCCTCCCCTCTTCTGTGGGTGAGAGAAGGCCTGGTTATTGTCAACCATTGCCAAGCTGATCTGACCCATTGTGATCCTCACAGGACAGTCATGACATTGTCTTTGTGTCATGACATTGTCTTTGTGTCATGACATTGTCTTTGTGTCATGACATTTTTCAAAAGCTGTATCACCTTGTCTTGTCATATTACAGAACATGTTAATTTTCTAAGTACATTCTCACCCAGTTGATGTATCGAGTTTACACCCAGTTAGTGAATAATACCAGCTTTGAACACAATGAAGTGTAAGCTGAATTAGAATTCTTCAGACAGCTTTATCTACTTCTACATCCTCTTTGACGTAAACTCTTAATCTCTCTCTCTGTGTGTGTGTGTGTGTGTGTGTGTGTGTGTGTGTGTGTGTGTGTGTGTGTGTGTGTGTGTGTGTGTGTGTGGTGGCGTGAACATGTGTGTGTGGGCATAGTAGTAAAATGGTCTGTATTGAGCTGGCAGAGAGGAGAAGGCAGCTGTGTAATGTTGACCAGTGGGGTGTTGATATGTGTGAGGATGTTTGAAGACAGACAGACAGGAAGCAGTAGGACCATAATCCTCAGCTGTTTGGAATCCGTTTAAATTCCGGTGTGTGTGTGTGCGTGTGTGTGTGTGTGTGTGTGTGTGTGTGTGTGTGTGTGTGTGTGTGTGTGTGTGTGTGTGTGTGTGTGTGTGTGTGTGTGTGTGTGTGTGTGTGTGTGTGTGTGTGTGTGTGTGTGTGTGTGTGCGTGCATGTGTGTGTGACGCATGTACAGTTTACAAAAAGGCTCCTTTTGGGGGAATTTAGTTTGTGAGTGGAGACTCAGAGAGATGCCAAACAATGATGTGTTTATTGACTTTAACCAAGAAAGGCAGTTTGGTGGGTTTGTGTCTCAGAGAGTGGATGACTGGATGGATGTATTCTCTATGGGTTTATTGTGGGTGTTCCTGTTCAGTGTTTTTTCTCAGCTAGCTTAACCAGGATGCACTGTACTGCTGTATGCTGAGTCTGTCCCTGGAGCTGGAGCTGGCTCTCTCTGGTGCTGGCTCTCTCTCTGGTGCTGGCCCTCTCTGGTGCTGGCTCTCTCTGGCTCTGGAGCTGGTGCTGGCTCTCTCTGGTGCTGGTGCTGGCTCTCTCTGGTGCTGGCTCTCTCTGGTGCTGGAGCTGGTGCTGGCTCTCTCTGGTGCTGGCTCTCTCTGGTGCTGGTGTATGGCTCTCTCTGGTGCTGGCTCTCTCTGGTGCTGGTGCTGGCTCTCTCTGTCCCTGGAGCTGGCTCTCTCTAGAAGTGGTGCTGGAGTTAAGGCTGGTGCTGGCTCTCTCTGGAAGTAGTGCTGGACTTAAGGCTGGTGCTGGCTCTCTCTGGAAGTGGTGCTGGTTCTCTCTGGCTCTTGTGCTGGTGCTGGCTCTCTCTGGAAGTGGTGCTGGAGTTAAGGCTGGTGCTGGCTCTCTCTGGAAGTGGTGCTGGCTCTCTCTGGCTCTGGTGCTGGCTCTCTCTGGAAGTGGTGCTGGAGTTAAGGCTGGTGCTGGCTCTCTCTGGAAGTGGTGCTGGTTCTCTCTAGCTCTGGTGCTGGCTCTCTCTGGAAGTGGTGCTGGAGTTAAGGCTGGTGCTGGCTCTCTCTGGAAGTGGTGCTGGTTCTCTCTGGCTCTGGTGCTGGAGATGGCTCTCTCTGGAAGTGGTGCTGGAGAAAAGGCTGGTGCTGGCTCTCTCTGGAAGTGGTGCTGGCTCTTTCTGGTTCTGGAGCTGGTGATGGAAAGGGAGCTGCCTCTCTCTGGTGCTGGTGCGGGTGCTGGCTCTCTCTGGAAGTGGTGCTGGAGCGTGTGTGTGCGTGTGAATATAAATATGTGTGTGCGTTCTCTGCAGATCCTCTCAAGCTCTGTCAGGATGGATGGGGAGCTATTCTCAGGTCTCTCCAGAGATGTTCGATCGGGTTCAAGTCCAGGCTCTGGCTGGGCCACTCAAGGACATTCAGAGACATGTCCAGAAGCCTTGGTGTTCCAAACTTCTTCCATTTAAGAATGATGGAGGCCACTGTGTTCTTGGAGACCTTCAATGCTGCAGAAATGTTTTGGTAGCCTTCCCCAGCTCTCTGCCTCAACTCAATCCTGTCTCGGAGCTTGGTTTTTGCTCTGACATGCATTGTCAACTGTGGGACCTTATATAGACAGGTGTGTGTGTCTGTCCAAATCATGTAGAAACATCTCATGGATTATCAATGGAAACAGAATGTTCAATTTAGAGTCTCATAGCGAAGGGTGAATACTTATGTAAATAAGGTATTATATATATTTTTTTAATCTATATACATTTCATAAATTTCTAAAAAACTGTTTTTGCTTTGTCATTATGGTGTAGTGTGTGTAGATTGATAAGGATTGTTATTTTATTTAATCCATTCTAGAATAAGGCTGTAACATAACAACATGTGGAAAAAGTCAAGGGGTCTGAATACTTTCCAAAAGGCACTGTATCTCACATTCTCAAATATACTTTACATAACCTCAAAGATTATTTCAACGTTGCATGTATAGAAATGGAAATTGTTTCTAAACAAAAAAGTAAATGTGAGAGCGGTATACCTGAGTGTGAAGAGGGTTGTTTTAAAAGAGAGGGTGAAAGAGATGGCCTTCGCTGGCCCAATCTCTAAGTCCCCTCAATTTACAGAGAGAGAGAAAAGGTTCAAATGATGAATCCTGCCAGATTGACGAATCACACTTCTAATGAGTCAAAAATCCACCAAGCATGAAATCAGAATGAAATGTGTGACTATAATTCAAGTAGTGTTTACTCTAATCTCAGGAGGACTAACGCGGGGACTAAACCCTGGGAGAGAGAGAGAGAGAGAGAGAGAGAGAGAGAAAGGGGACCAAACAGAGACAGAACTGCCATCTCCCCTCCTCTCCTTTCCTTTCCTCTCCTCTTCTTCCCTTTCCTCCTCTCTTCCTTCTCCCATCCTCTCCCCTCATCCCTTTCTCCTCTTCTCTCCAGCCCACTAACAATATTAAGCAAACAAACAGATGAATAACTACGAGTGCAGCTAAAACGCTGAATCTGAAAAAATACCAAATGACTGGCCAACGTTTTCTCCCACTGGTGTACCTGTACCTATACTATCTACTAGTCTACCTGTACCTATACTACCTACTAGTCTACCTGTACCTATACTACCCACTAGTCTACCTGTACCTATACTACCCACTAGTCTACCTGTACCTATACTACCCACTAGTCTACCTGTACCTATACTACCCACTAGTCTACCTGTACCTATACTACCCACTAGTCTACCTGTACCTATACTACCCACTAGTCTACCTGTACCTATACTACCCACTAGTCTACCTGTACCTATACTACCCACTAGTCTACCTGTACCTATACTACCCACTAGTCTACCTGTACCTATACTACCCACTAGTCTACCTGTACCTATACTACCCACTAGTCTACCTGTACCTATACTACCCACTAGTCTACCTGTATCCAGACTACCCACTGGTGTACCTGTACCTATATACCCACTAGTCTACCTGTACCTATACTACCCACTAGTCTACCTGTACCCACTAGTCTACCTGTACCCACTAGTCTACCTGTTACTATACTACCCACTAGTCTACCTGTACCCAGACTACCCACTAGTCTACCTCTACCTATACTACCCACTAGTCTACCTGTACCTATACTACCCACTAGTCTACCTGTACCTATACTACCCACTAGTCTACCTGTACCTATACTACCCACTAGTCTACCTGTACCCACTAGTCTACTTGTACCCATACTACCCACTAGTCTACCTGTACCCACTAGTCTACCTGTACCCACTAGTCTACCTGTACCCACTAGTCTACCTGTACCTATACTACCCACTAGTCTACCTGTACCCACTAGTCTACCTGTACCCATACTACCCACTAGTCTACCTGTATTAAATAGAGTTTGTATCCCAAATGGCACTCTATTCCCTTTATAGTGCACTACTTTTGAGCAGGACCCACTGGGTACTGCACTATACTTTGTAGTGCAATACATAGGGCTCTTTGGGACTCAGAATAGGTGTCTTGAATTATGAACTTTTATTCTGGGAATACTCTCCAATGGCATTCGCTACTGCTCCATATGCAAATGATTTAGTCTCCATTTGGGAACTATTCCCAGAGGTTGGTCTCTTTTGTCTTGGATGCTCGTGTGTGTGTGTGTGTGTGTGTGTGTGTGTGTGTGTGTGTGTGTGTGTGTGTGTGTGTGAGTGTGTGTGTGTGTGTGTGTGTGTGTGTGTGTGTGTGTGTGTGTGTGTGTGTGTGAGTGTGTGCTTTTTGGCAAGCGCTCACACTTCACTTGTTAAATCTAGTATAGAGAGACACAAAGCCGTGCTGTCCCGTTTACACAAGCTAACCAACAGAACCGTCAGACTACCATCACTCCACAACACACCCATCACTACTGTCTCTTACCCTCACTCCCACGACACAACACACCCATCACTACTATCTCCTACCCTTACTGCCCCAACGCTACACACCCATCACTACTATTGCCTACCCTCACAACACAACACACCCATCACTACTATCTCCTACCCTTACTCCCCCAACACTACACACCCATCACTAATATCTCCTACCCTCACTCCCCAACACACCCATGACTGCTATCTCCTACCCTCACTCCCCAACACACCCATGACTGCTATCTCCTACCCTCACTCCCCAACACACCCATGACTGCTATCTCCTACCCTCACTCCCCAACACACCCATCACTAATATCTCCTACCCTCACAACACAACACCCATCTCCTTTTATTGGAGGAAAACAGTATAACTGATATTGAATATTTGTAGGAATATAATTTTTCCACACAAATTAGTTTTATCATTTATATTGTTTTCATGTTTGTTATCACTTGGTTGACAGTGACTGTGAGTTATAATGTCATTATATTGTGGGGTACATTTGTAATATTGTCATCTATAAATTATATTGCGATATGTTCTTGAATCTAAGGTGAAGGTGTCTTTTTTTAAATTCCATTTGATAAATTATTAACAAACAACGTTTAGTTTAGATATGCTGTATTCATGTGTGACATTTCAACATACCCAGGCATACCCAGGTATGTTGAAATGAGGTAGAATCAGGTGCCGTCGTGTTGTTTAAAGCTGGGTTTTATGTTTAGTCTCTAGTTATATAGCTGGGCCTATATTCTTCTTCTGTATCTGCTGCATCTTTCCACCGTGTCCATAGTTCAACCGTCTAAAGGTGGGAGAGTGCCATTCCATTATGGTGGTTCCAAGTTCTGTTATGCTGGTTCCAAGTTCTATTGTGGTGGTTCCAAGTTCGATTCTGATGGTTCCAAGTTATGTTATAGTGGTTCCAAGTTATATTGTAGTGCTTCCAAGTTCTATTTTAGTGGTTCCAAGTTCTATTGTGGTGGTTCCAAGTTATATTATGGTGGTTCCAAGTTCTATTATAGTGGTTCCAAGTTCTATTGTGGTGGTTCCAAGTTCTATTGTGGTGGTTCCAAGTTATATTATTTTGGTTCCAAGATATATTATAGTGGTTCCAAGTAATATTATAATGGTTCCAAGTTATATTATACTGGTTCCAAGTTCTATTGTGGTGGTTCCAAGTTGTATTGTTATGGTGGTTCCAAATTCTATATTAGTTGTTCCAAGTTCTATTGTGGTGGTTCCAAGTTCTATTGTGGTGGTTCCAAGTTCTATTGTGGTGGTTCAAAGGTATATTATAGTGGTTCAAAGTTCTATTATAGTGGTTCCAAGTTATATTGTGGTGGTTCCAAGTTCTATTATAGTGGTTACAAGTTCTATTGTGGTGGTTCCAAGTTATATTATTTTGGTTCCAAGTTCTATTGTGGTGGTTCCAAGTTCTATTATAGTGGATCCAAGTTATATTGTGGTGGTTCCAAGTTCTATTATAGTGGTTAGAAGTTCTATTGTGGTGGTTCCAAGTTATATTTTAGTGGTTCCAAGTTTTATTATAATTGTTCCAAGTTATAATTTAGTGGTTCCAAGTTCTATTATTTTGGTTCCATGTTTTATTATAGTGGTTCCAAGTTATATTGTGGTGGTTCCAAGTTCTATTGTGATAGTACCAAGTTATATTGTGGTGGTTCCAAGTTCTATTGTTATGGTGGTTCCAAATTCTATATTAGTTGTTCCATGGTCTATTGTGGTGGTTCCATGTTCTATTATGGTGGTTCCACATTCTATTGTGGTGGTTCCAAGTTCTATTGTGATGGTTCCAAGTTATATTATAGTGGTTCTAAGTTCTATTATGGTGGTTCCAAGTTCTATTATGGTGGTTCCAAGTTATATTAAAGTGGTTTCCAGTTCTATTCTGCTGTTTCCAATTATTTTGTTATGGTGGTTCCAAATTCTATTGTAGTGGTTCCATGGTCTATTGTGGTGGTTCCAAGTTTTAATATAGTGTTTACAAGATATATTGTGGTGGTTCCAAGTTCTATTATAGTGGTTCCAAGTTCTATTGTGGTGGTTCCAAGTTCTATTATAGTGGATCGAAGTTCTACTGTGGTGGTTCCAAGTTCTATTGTGGTGGTTCAAAGTTCCATTGTAGTGGTTCCAAGTTCTATTCTGGTGGTTCCAAGTTATATTACAGTGGATCCAAGTTATATTGTGGGTGTTCCAAGTTCTATTATAGTGGTTCCAAGTTCTATTGTGGTGGTTCCAAGTTCTATTGTGGTGGTTCCAAGTTATATTATTTTGGTTCCAAGTTATATTATAGTGGTTCCAAGTCATATTATAGTGGTTCCAAGTTCTATTATAGTGGATCCAAGTTTTGTTGTGGTGGTTCCAAGTTCTATTATAGTGGTTCCAAGTTATATTGTGGTGGTTCCATGTTATATTATGATGGTTCCAAGTTATATTATGATGGTTCCAAGTTCTATTGTAGTGCTTCCAAGTTCTATTGTAATGGTTCCAAGTTATATTGTGGTGGTTCCATGTTATATTATGATGGTTTCAAGTTATATTATGATGGTTCCAAGTTCTATTGTAGTGCTTCCAAGTTCTATTATAGTTGTTCCAAGTTCAATTAAAGTGGTTTCAAGTTCTATTCTGCTGTTTCCAAGTTCTATTATAGTGGTTACAAGTTATATTGTGGTGGTTCCAAGTTATATTGTTACGGTGGTTCCAAATTCTATTGTAGTGGTTCCATGGTCTATTGTGGTGGTTCCAAGTTCTATTATAGTGGTTACAAGTTCTATTGTGGTGGTTCCAAGTTCTGTTATGCTGGTTCCAAGTTCTATTGTAGTGGTTCCAAGTTCTATTGTAGTGGTTCCAAGTTATATTTTGGTGGTTCCAAGTTCTATTGTGGTGGGTCCATGTTATATTGTGGTGGTTCCAAGTTATATTATAGTGGTTCCAAGTTCTATTGTGGTGGTTCCAAGTTCTATTATAGTGGATCCAAGTTATATTGTGGTGGTTCCAAGTACTATTATAGTGGTTCCAAGTTCTATTGTGGTGGTTCTAAGTTATATTATAGTGGATCCAAGTTATATTGTGGTGGTTGAAAGTTCTATTTTAGTGGTTCCAAGTTCTATTGTGGTGGTTCCAAGTTCTATTATAGTGGTTCCAAGTTCTATTGTGATGGATCCAAGTTATATTGTGGTGGTTCCAAGTTATATTGTTTTTGTTCCAAGTTATATTATAGTGGATCCAAGTTATATTGTGGTGGTTCCAAGTTCTATTGTTATGGTGGTTCCAAATTCTATATTAGTTGTTCCATGGTCTATTGTGGTGGTTCCAAGTTCTATTATAGTGGTTACAAGTTCTATTGTGGTGTTCCAAGTTCTATTATATTGGTTTCCAAGTTCTATTATAGTGGTTCCAAGTTCTATTGTGATGGTTCCAAGTTATATTATAGTGGTTCCAAGTTCTATTATGGTGATTCCAAGTTCTATTGTGATGGTTCCAAGTTCTATTATATTGGTTTCCAAGTTCTATTATAGTGGTTCCAAGTTCTATTGTGATGGTTCCAAGTTATATTATAGTGGTTCCAAGTTCTATTATGGTGTTTCCAAGTTATATTATAGTGGTTCCAAGTTATATTGTGGTGGTTCCGTGTTCTATTATAGTGGTTCCACGTTCTATTGTGGTGGTGCCAAGTTCTATTGTGATGGTTCCAAGTTCTATTCTGCTGTTTCCAAGTTATATTGTTGTGGTGGTTCCAAATTCTATTGTAGTGTTTCCATCGTCTATTGTGGTGGTTCCAAGTTCTAATATAGTGGTTACAAGATCTATTGTGGTGGTTCCAAATTCTATTATAGTGGTTCCAAGTTCTATTGTGGTGGGGTTCCAAGTTCTATTATAGTGGATCGAAGTTCTACTGTGGTGGTTCCAAGTTCTATTGTGGTGGTTCAAAGTTTTATTATAGTGGTTCCAAGTTATATTGTGGTGGTTCCAAGTTATATTACAGTGGATCCAAGTTATGTTATATTGGTTCCAAGTTATATTGTAGTGGTTCCAAGTTCTATTGTGGGCATTCCAAGTTATATTATAGTGGTTCCAAGTTCTATTGAGG
>NC_092151.1:5305132-5340132 GCF_045791955.1 Oncorhynchus clarkii lewisi | reverse complement strand
GAAGCATGTAGAAGCCTATATTATGCATTGTATAAAATGATTGTAGTTGTTGTACTGTAGACATTATTTTTGTACATTTTTATTCCAGATTCAGGGATTAGATTTGTCTTTTGCTTTCATAAATGATAAAGAGGATTTCTGTGTACATGTGACTTGACCCTGTTCATGTTCTGACAGACAGACACACGCATATGGGTTGTTATTGCCCCACACCTGTGAAATATCATGGCCTGGAAAAAAGGTTACAGAGGACAGAGAGAAAGAGAGAGAGAGAGAGGGGGGGGGGGGGAGAAAAGGAGAGAGAGAGAGGGGGGGAGAAAGAGAGAGAGAGAGAGAGAGAGAGAGGGGGGGGGGAATGAGAGAGAGAGAGAGGGGGGGGGAGAGAAAGAGAGAGAGAGAGAGAGAGAGAGAGAGAGAGGGGGGGGAGAGAAAGAGAGAGACAGAGATCAATGTTTGTTTGGTTCACAATGCTCCCTGTGTTGTGAGACGATATTCCAAAAAGAGATGAGAAGCGTGTGAAGGGTCAGTCTCTCTGTCCGTCCGTCCGTCCATTTGTCTGTCTTTCCTGAACTAGGCTATGCAGCTCCTTAGCCTCTGATAATAATCAGTCAGGAAGGGAAGGTAAGAGTAGAGAATAGCAGGCCATCTGAGAGCAGTTAGACTAGCCAGCGCCTCGCTGAAGGCCCCTGTGTGTACTCACGCTGCTGTGTCTCTCTAGCCACTGTCATCCACTGGTCACTGGTCCACTACAGAAGCTCATATCAACAGATCCACATGTCTGTTGAGTCTCCTCACAGTGTTCTCTACTGATGTAATGTCCTGTTTGTAATTAAGGCAATTTTGCATATGCATCCTTTAAATCGTTTCTTTATTAGCTTTATAGCAGGAATATGTTTTCCATTTATGATGATAACACATTTTAATGGAATATATTTTTAAATGTTTTTTTTTTTTTACTCCCATTATATTTATATTTTATTTGCATATTTCTTATTTTAAATTAAACATTTTATTTTTATTTTGAGGCCAATTTTTGAATAGAGATTTTATTATCCCTAAATAAAAAATACAAAAGCTGAAATATGTATATACACACCAAGACAGAAATTGATAACCCCCCCCCCCCCCCCCCCCCCCACAGATAGCGTATAGAATATGAATCCTTGGTATGGTGAATGCAGATGCTTCGCCATGTGGGCCTGTTCAGAATGGAACATTTTTCCTGATCGTTGCCCCAGTTTCAAGCTCCTGCTCCTCGCTGTATCCACACACGTACAATGACCAACGGTTTGACGGATGAAGTTTCCCTCCTGCCGGACGAGTCCGTATGTTCCCGCCTGGGCCTTCTCCTCTCCGTGCCCAGGGGCGGGCAGGGGGGGGGGGGGGGGGGGGGGGGGGGGGGGGGGTCAAGTTGGCAACGATGTGCCCCGTTTATGCCCCGTTTTCATCAACACAGGGCCGTCTTTGTGCAGGAGCTCGGAGGCCGTACAATTTATTTTTGTGTGGATGATACGGTGAGCATTGTACACGGCGGGCCCTCGATGGCCGCTTTGTGCCGCTCTTGATTCCGTGCCAAGCATTTTGCTGCATGGGGTTGTTTGTGCTGTGCTGTTCGTTTGCAGACGGATACTGAATAACACACACACAGAAGAACGTTTGTCTTATGTCCCCGAAACCCTATCGATAGGTGGCTTTGTTCCTGTTTTGTATTATGCCTTAAAAATAACCACAGAGGTTTCCGTTGTAGCGGCAGTGTGTGTCCTAAGTCTCAGCCCCGAGAACGGTGACAGTGGGTTGTTGTCTGGGGTTGGAGAGAGAGAAAGTAGAGCAGCCAGCCAGTGCTCCATGCTAGGCTTGGTGCTTGGTCCTTCGCAGGAGGAGAGGAACAGCGTTGCAGACCGGCTGCCTAATGAGTCAACAAAAGAAGAAGTAAAACAAAAGGCCTCTCTCTCTCTCAGTCTCTCTCTCTCTCTCTCTCTCTCTCTCTCTCTCTCTCTCTCTCTCTCTCTCTCTCTCTCTCTCTCTCTCTCTCTCTCTCTCTCTCTCTCTCTCTCTCTCTCTCAGTCTCTCAGTCTCTCTCTCTCTCAGTCTCTCTCTCTCTCAGTCTCTCTCTCTCTCTCTCTCTCTCAGTCTCTCTCAGTCTCTCTTTCTCTCTCTCAGTCTCTCAGTCTCTCTCTGTCTCTCTCTGTCTCTCTCTCTCTCTCTCTCTCTCTCTTTCTCCACAACCCAGTTTTAAACAGAGCTGCTGTTGCTGCCCAGTCTCTATTGTTATGCTAAGAGAAACATTTGAATATTTCTCTACCTTAATTAGCTACATTGCAGAATCTAGTTAGGGTTAGTGCCAAATCTTTTACTACTCATTTGGAATTCATAAATAAATGTTTAAAAGTATAAAAATGTACAATTAAAATGTTTCCAATCACCATAAAATATTTTGCTATTTCGTTACGGATTTCATCTTTACTTTATTTATCTTCTTAGATAATAAAATATTTTTTTCATTTTCATTGATTTGGAAAGACGAGTGGATTTTTACTTCAATCAAAATGATTGATTACTCATCTATTTTATACAGACATGTTTTTATTATATTCAGTGATTCTGATAATTTGGTTCACAATGTTGACATTTACGTAAACACTATGACGTTGATATTTAATGTAATCATTACAACATAATAATAATTATAATAATAATAATCAGAATTTATTACATTTTTCACAATTATAAATTGTTAATAACATTGCTTGTTGTCAAAATGGTAAATGAATTTCTTCACGCAGAAGTAATTTTCAACCATACTGTATTTCTGTGTGCGTTATAGCGTATTGTATTCGTTAACGACCAGTTTGTTCAGATGAAACTTAGTCATGTTTTTCTGTTCTACAGGCACAGAGCATGTGTCTATGCTGTTTGGCTGGAATTACAGCACAGGATGGTAGGCAGTTGGAACAGTTTATAAATAGATAGTTTGTGTGTGAAATCATCCAAATTGTTGTTTTTCTAATGAGTTTACAGTATAGCAGGCTTTGGAAGTTTGTCTGAACTGATCGTTCCTATCGCCGTGTCTACTGTGTCCATAAGGCTTAGGTGTTGACTGTTCCATTTAATTCCAAATTTAACTTCCTCTGAGGGAACTTGTTTTCTGGAGTGGTTTATCAAACAATGAAACCACGTATATATAGAGGGCATTAAATGTATGGAATGACTTTGGTTTAAACCTCTCTGTTTCACTGATCTACTTATTAACATCAAGCTCTTGTAGTGAAAACGTTTAATTGTACACACAATATGTTTTGAGGTGTTTTTTTGTTGTTTAGTAGAATGTCAAATGGCGTTTCAGTATTTAATTAGTGCCAGTACTATATCATTATCTATCTGCCTCCTCCCCCCCCAAAAAGTGAAATGTTCCAGAATGTCATCCTAAATATTGATGGGAAACAGAAATAGTATGAATTGAAAGAATAAATATTATGATAGTTAATATTTCACTAATAGTATAATTTACTAAATAAATATATTGATGTCAGTTGCTATTTCACTAATAGTATAATTTACTAAATAAATATATTGATGTCAGTTGCTATTTCACTAATAGTATAATTTACTAAATAAATATATTGATGTCAGTTGCTATTTCACTAATAATATAATTTGCAAAATAAATATATTGATGTCAGTTGCTATTTCACTAATAGTATAATTTACTAAATAAATATATTGATGTCAGTTGCTATTTCACTAATAATATAATTTGCAAAATAATAATGATGATGGCCAGTTAATATTTCGCTAATAGTATAAATTGCTTCCTGTTCTTTAGAAAATATATATTTGTATAATCATCTAGCCTTTCATTTTTGACACATGTATTTATCCTCCATCTTCTATAACACAGGACCAAAGTGTATTTTAATTGCCCCGCTTTTCAACGCCTCACCATAGCGTCCGTTGGTAGTGTTGCCAGAACGTGATACTACACAGAGAAAGGGTTAGCTGTCATCCACCTATTGATGATCCCCTCCGTATGGATGAACCTGTCAGGCAGGGATGGGCCAGAGAGAGACACCCTTTAGAAGCATTCCTGGGATAACTGGGATTTCCACACAAAGCGGATGGGAAGTGATGGAGCAGCATCCCAAATTGCACCCTATTCCCCATGGGCCCTGGTCAAAGTAGTACACCGTAAGGAATAGGGTGCTATTTGAGATACAGCCTGGGTCTTTCTGGTGATGGGAATTTGTACGGTGACTGAGGCCTTGCCAGTTGGGTCAGGCTGATCAAACTGCAATCAGCATCAGGGCAGACTGACGGGCAAGCAGGCGTCTGGGCTGGGGAACTTCACAAGGTGGCATGGCTGTTGCCGGGTATGGGTAACAGCAGGCACAGAGACTGGCAGATAGACTTCTGCTGTAAACCAACCTGGAAAAGAGGAGAGGAGAGGAGAGGAGAGGAGAGGAGAGGAGAGGAGAGGAGAGGAGAGGAGAGGAGAGGAGAGGAGAGGAGAGGAGAGAAATAGAGGAGCAGGAGAGGAGAGGAGCAGGAGAGGAGAGGAGCAAGAGAGAAATAGAGGAGCCGGAGAGAAGAGGAGCAGGAGAGGAGAGGATCAGGAGAGGAAAGGAGAGAAGTGGAGCAGGGGAGCTCTTTTCCTCTCTGTTCACTCTCTGTGAGTCCTGGCCTCACCCCCTAATCTTGACTCTGGACAACGGTGTCACCGCCTCTACTCTACGCCATCCCGGGCCGAGATGGCGAACGACGTGACACAGTTTCTCTCTCGCTGTCTCTCTCTCTCTGCAGCAGGGGCCTGATTCTAAGGCCTGGCCTCTCATCATGGAAGTGAAAAGAGAGCTTTTGTCAACGGGAGAAAATCCCATTGAAATAGGTCATCCCTAGCTGTGCTGGGCCGTGTGGGGCCGTGTGGGGCCTTTTGGGTCCGTGTGGGGCCTTGTGGGGCCGTGGGGGGCCGTGTGGGGCTGTGTGGGGCAGTGTGGGGCTGTGTGGGGCCTTTTGGGTCCGTGTGGGGCCTTGTGGGGCCGTGGGGGGCCGTGTGGGGCTGTGTGGGGCCGTGTGGGGCAGTGTGGGGCTGTTTGGGGCCGTGTGGGGCTGTGTGGGGCCGTGTGGGGCTGGGGCTCACAGACATATGTTGTGTAAGAGACAAATGATGCAAAACGCTGAGTAAAGTGGTTAACCCTCACCACATAGTTATTCTGCCCGTATTGATTGTTATGAGTGTAATAGTATTATTGTGTAATAGTGTAATAGTGTAATAGTGTAATAGTGTTATAGTGTAATAGTGTTATAGTGTAATAGTGTTATAGTGTAATAGTGTAATAGTGTTATAGTGTAATAGTGTAATAGTGTTATAGTGTTATAGTGTAATAGTGTTATATTGTTATGCTCTAGTGTTATAGTGTTGTTATAGTGTTGTTATAGTGTTATAGTGTAATAGTGTAATAGAGTTATAGTGTTATAGCGTAATAGTGTAGTAGTGTAATAGTGTAATAGTGTTATAGTGTTGTTATAGTGTTGTTATAGTGTTATAGTGTAATAGTGTAATAGAGTTATAGTGTTATAGCGTAATAGTGTAGTAGTGTAATAGTGTAATAGTGTTATAGTGTTATAGTGTTATAGTGTAATAGTGTTATAGTGTTATAGTGTAATAGTGTAATAGTGTATAGTGTTATAGTGTAATAGTGTTATATTGTTATGCTATAGTGTTATAGTGTTGTTATAGTGTTGTTATAATGTTATAGTGTAATAGTGTAATAGTGTAATAGTGTAATAGTGTTATAGTGTAATAGTGTTATATTGTTGTTATAGTGTAATAATGTTATAGTGTTATAGTGTTGTAGTGTTATAGTGTAATAGTGTTATAGTGTTATAGAGTTATAGTGTTATAGTGGTATAGTATTATAGTGTTATAGTGTTATATTGTTATGCTATAGTGTTATAGTGTAATAGTGTTATAGTGTTATAGTGTAATAGTGTAATAGTGTTATAGTGTTATAGGGTAATAGTGTAATAGTGTTATAGTATTATAGTGTTATAGTGTAATAGTGTAATAGTGTAATAGTGTAATAGTGTTATAGTGTAATAGTGTAATAGTGTTATAGTGTTATAGTGTAATAGTGTAATAGTGTTATAGTGTTATAGTGTAATAGTGTAATAGTGTTATAGTGTTATAGTGTAATCGTGTAATAGTGTTATATAACATTAGTTATATATATATATATAATATATTACATTAGTTATATATATATATATATATACTATATTACATTAGTTATATATATATATATATATACTATATTACATTAGTTATATATATAATATATTACATTAGTTATATATCATATATTACATTAGTTATATATATACTATATTATATTAGTTATATATCATATATTACATTAGTTATATATATATATATAATGTATTACATTAGTTATATATACATATAATATTACATTAGTTATATATATAATATATTACATTAGTTATATATATTTATATATATATATAAATATATACATGATATTACATTAGTTATATATAATATATTACATAAGTTGTATATATGTAATATATTACATTAGTTATATATATATATATATATATATATATATATATATATTACATTAGTTATATACATATAATATATTACATTGGTTATATATATATAATATATTACATTAGTTATATATATAATATATTACATTAGTTTTATATATATATATATATAAAATATATTACATTAGTTATATATAATATATTACATTAGTTATATATATAATATATGTATAATAATATATATAATAATATATATAATATATTACATTTGTTTTATTTGATAACTTTATTATTTAATTCCAAGTCATCATCTCCTCTCTATAGAGCTGTTGTCTGACAACATCACTATTTTAACAGTTCTTTAATGTCAATAAGACATACTACTCTGACTGCTGAATACTAACTAGCAGGCACTTATATCATGTATTTTCAGGTAGAGATTCCTAGTGAAGCAACTCCTCTTCTCTTCCTCTCATCACCCTTTCTGTCTCTTTTCTCCCTCTCTGGTCTACAAAGACCGGTCGAAGTAGGCGCGCAATGGATTATGGTCATTGCGGTTAATTACCATGTTTTCTGTGCTTGTCTATGTAGAGTATTGGCCTGTTGGGAACTACAACTGCCGACTGCGTCGTACAGTTCTGGCTTGATCTTCAAACTGCGCATCGACGTCACAGAAAGAAAGAAAACAAAACAAAAAAAAATGAAATGGAATTCAAAGAATTGAACCAATGTCCGGTTAATTAAATGTTTAATGACCGACATTTGGGTTTATCGCCCAGCACTAGAATGTTATAAGTGTATTTTGAGTCTTCTATAGGGGATTTTGGCGGGACTAGATTTTAACCATTTAACCAGTGTATACTGTTTCATTTTTTTTTGGTCGGTCTAGATATAGATTATAATAGATTGCATTAATTAGAAAATAATCTGGAATTTGCATTGATCATTCATCTGCTGCAAGTACGTCTTTATGTTCAGCAGGCCTCTGTGTTAACACAAAGACACTGTGGGCCAGGGTCTCTTCAGCAGCTGTAATTGTGTTGGTGGTTCAGGACAATGTCCCTGCTGACCTGTTGGAGACCCCGCTGGGACAGTTCCTGATCAGTGCATGTAGTGTATCTTTATGTATGTGTGTGTCGTGTTGGCTGTGTGTAATAGTGTGTGTGTGTTTGTGTGTGTGTGTGTGTGTGTGTGTGTGTGTGTGTGTCGTGTTGGCTGTGTGTGTGTGTGTGTGTGTGTGTGTGTGTGTGTGTGTGTGTGTGTGTGTGTGTGTGTGTGTCGTGTTGGCTGTGTGTGTGTGTGTGTGTGTGTGTGTGTGTGTGTGTGTGTGTGTGTGTGTGTGTGTGTGTGTGTGTGTGTGTGTGTCGTGTTGGCTGTGCGGAATAGAAGCAGCTTTTCCTTTTCTCTCGTGTGTCTTCCTTCTGTGTTGAAAGACCTGAATGGACTGGCTGTGGTCCCCAGACCCAGGCCCTACACACCCCTCCATATACCAGCCCCGGCCTCACCCGCAGCCCTAGCTTTAGCACCCTCCAGTCCATACACCCTCCAGTCCCTATCCCCTCCAGTCCATACACCCTCCAGTCCATACACCCTCCAGTCCATACACCCTCCAGTCCATATCCCCTCCAGTCCATATCCCCTCCAGTCCATACACCCTCGAGTCCATACACCCTCCAGTCAATACACCCTCCAGTCCATACACCCTCCAGTCCATACACCCTCCAGTCCATACACCCTCCAGTCCATACCCCCTCCAGTCCATATCCCCTCCAGTCCATACACCCTCCAGTCCATACATATACTCTCTATATACCTCATGCCAAGTCAACACCCTTGCCCCAGGCTGCCTCCCCCCCCTCACCCACAGACAGAATCACTAATCTGTCTATCATTCCACTGGATGCTGAGTGCTCAGATATATTTATACTACTTTTCAAAGGGGCAGGAATAAGTGGACGAACTTAGAAAAGGGGGGGGGGGGGGAAGTAATCATGTCTTTGATCTAGTACTGTGTTATTAGTACAACCTGCGCCAAATAACGCCGTCCTGATTCCTGAGCCTGTAGTCTGAAGGAGAGATCCACATGTTCATCATTAGAGTGTGTGTGTGTGTGTGTGTGTGTGAGTGTGTGTGTGTGTGTGTGAGTGTGTGTGTGTGTGTGTGTGTGTGTGTGTGTGTGTGTGTGTGTGTGTGTGTGTGTGTGTGTGTGTGTGTCCATCAGATGGAAGCAGGGTGCTGCTAGACTGAACCAGGAGGCCTGGATCTTAATACCAATTAACATCAGAAGGATCAGTCCGGGGCTTTTCCTCTTGATGTTTCTTCTGTTCTGTTACTGTACAGTCAGTCATGGAGTATTACAGTATTTGTGTGATTCACTTATTTCTTCCCAAAACCATCATTTAGAAGGGGAATGCGTATGTAAACTGGAGAGAGCAACCATACACCCTGTCTGTCACAGCCCAAAACCAGAGACGGTTGTGTTCTGTGTGAAGGGAAACGGGAAAAGGGAAACGGGAGTGTATAGCTACTGTTGTGTTCTGTGTGAAGGGAAACGGGAAAAGGGAAACGGGAGTGTATAGCTACTGTTGTGTTCTGTGTGAAGGGAAACGGGAGTGTATAGCTACTGTTGTGTTCTGTGTGAAGGGAAACGGGAGTGATGTGATACGCTTGGTTTCCAGTCGATGGCTGCCGTTTCCCGGCTGCCTGCCTTCCTGCTCCCACACGCTGTTATTACCCTGAAGCCTGAACACGCTGTTATTACCCTGAAGCCTGAACACACTGTTCTAACCCTGAACACACTGTTCTAACCCTGAAGCCTGAACACACTGTTATAACCCTGAAGCCTGAACACACTGTTCTAACCCTGAACACACTGTTCTAACCCTGAAGCCTGAACACACTGTTATTACCCTGAAGCCTGAACACACTGTTCTAACCCTGAACACACTGAGCTGAGGCGAGACATGACCATGTATGATTCGTTGTCTGGTTTCCCATGTTGCAATTTGTAACAATCACTGAGGTTGATGTGGGATGGCGTTGGTAAACAACAACAGCGACGGCCCGACGACAACGTCAACATCAACAACAACAACAACAACGCAAAGAGTGCTCTGGAGGTTTCCAGTGGGAGGGGGAGGCTCTGGCATCTTTGCCCAGGGTAGGGGCCTCGTGACTGGGCCTCGCACAACCTAGTGGAACACATGGAGCAAGCCAAGAGATGTGTGTATCCTCATGCTTAGATACTTGCAGTATGAGAAATGTTATTTTCTGAAACGTTGTACTTTAGTGACTCTGGTCTCCACCCAATATCACACAGAACAGGTTAATGTGACTGAGGCTCCCTATGACCCACAATGCACTTCTTTTGACCAGGGCCTTATGGGTTATTTGAGACTCTTCCTGTCTGTTTTGTATTGCCTCTCGCTCTCTCCCAAACCTTTTATCTCTTTATAATCAGAGAGGAGAGGAATCAAGCTTGTTTATCCCGGTTTGTCCTCGACCATCCCCTTTTATGAAGATATTGTCCCCTTTTATCTTGCTGCGTTTTCCCCCTCTTCCCCTCATTCTCCAGATTCATATTCCAGAGGTCCCCGGAGGAGCTGTGGATAAACCATTCCAGATTTTTCCCTATCGCTACCCGTAATCCTTAAAAATGTATTTGGCACATCGAGTCCTCAGCTCCGCAGGCCCTTTGGTGTGGAAGTGGGGCGTTGGTGTTAGAGAGAGTGAGGTAAAGAGAGTGAGGAGGTTAGTAAGTGAGAATGAGGCGTCGATTTGTGAGATTAAGGGGGTTTTGTGAGGTAGTGGGGGTTTTGTGAGGTGGAAGAGGTTTTGTGAGGTAGTGGGGGTTTTGTGAGGTGGAAGAGGTTTTGTGAGGTTGTGGGGGTTTTGTGAGGTGGAGGGGGTTTTGTGAGATGGAAGAGGTTTTGTGAGGTTGTGGGGGGTTTTGTGAGGTTGTGGGGGTGTTGTGGGGATATAGAGGTTTTGTGAGGTGGAATAGATTTTGTGAGAGGTATAGGGTTTTGTGAGTTTGTGGGGGTTTTGTGAGGTTGGGGGTTTTGTGAGGTGGAGGGGGTTTTGTGAGTTTGAAGAGGTTTTGTGAGTTTGTGGGGTTTTTGTGAGGTAGAAGATGTTTTGTGAGGTGGAAGAGATGTTGTGAGGTGGAAGAGATTTTGTGAGATGTAGGGGGTTTTGTGAGGTTGAAGAGGTTTTGTGAGTTTGTGGGGTTTTTGTGAGGATATAGAGGTTTTGTGAGGTGAAAGAGGTTTTGTGAGGTGAAAGAGGTTTTGTGAGGTGGTGGAACATTAGTGTTAAGTCTGTGTAAGGTAGAAGACAAGGTTTTCTGGGAAATTGTGTGTTGGTGTGTGAGGTAGCCCGGTTGGTGCATTGTGCTGAATACCTAAGGTGACAGCTGTCAGCAGCTCTTTCAGCTGACACCCTCCAGCCAATTACTGGGCTCTTCCCTACTGCATGGCTACGTCAACAACCCAGCCCAGAACAGTGAAATACTCTTCCATCTCAAACATAAAATACACTGAAAACACAAACAAATTGTCCACAATTATTCCCAACACATACTTACACAGTTTTTGTTTTAAAAACATTACTGTTTTTTTTTTTTTTGTAACACAAATCGTAAAAATGGTTAGACATTACAGCCATTGTTGCTCAGCTTCCTGTTGTTCAAGGCCTGGTCTTGTCTTGTTTTAATCTAAATGATAAACATGGTCTGGATGGATAATGAGCTCATCGCTGTTCTGCTCTTTCCTGGTCGTGCACATGTGGACACAAGCATTTTTTTAAAAAATTTTTTTTTACATATCATTACTCATCTATCACACGCTGTTCAACACCTGGCCATCTACCACATGCTAAACCAGAGATGACCAATCAGCTCGTTTTGTTACTACCGTACAGCACACATACAGGGGGTCTGAAATGATTGACACCAGTGATAAAGATAGTCAATAATGACTTTATAAAATGAATCATTAAAATACTGATCTAGTGTAGGATTGTTTAGTTTTTTTGGTGGTGGGGGGGGGGGGGGGGGGGTAATCGTGAATACATCGTGAATAATGATGAGTGAGAAAGTTAAAGAGGGTTAAACCCCCAAGACATTAAACCCCTGTTATTGGTAATGGTGAGAGGTTAGAGACCATACCCCATAGATCTTTGACCCTCTGTAACTTTCTCGCTCATCGTTATTCTCGATTCATTCAGGATTATCCGTAACCATGGTAGCATCCACATGAATGTAGAAGTGTTTAGAAACATGTTCTATTCTCATGTACAATAAAAGTGACTCCAAAATGACACAGTACATAATTTACCATTAATTTCTATTTGGGCACAAAATAATCTAAAACACAACCAAAATTAACAACAAATGCATCCAACAAGTTTGTAGTGTCACAAGGTTGATGTAGTCATTACATACAAGCATTATGGGACCAAATACTACACTCTTGACTACTTTATTAATAAGAACCTTTAGGGGTGTGAATAATTCACCTTTTTCGAGAATCTCCCCATTTTTGGAGCGTACAATATGGTTTAGTATTTTTAATAATTTCTTTGTATTTATTTATTCATTATTGCTGGTCTTCATCAAGGGGGGAAATCATTTATTTGGCAGCATTTTATTTTTGTGTGTGTTTTTCCATTTGTTAGATAGATTTGATTTGACAGGTGATTTGAGTTTGGTTTCCTCTCTGAATCTGTGTTGTCTGCGGTTCGTAGTGTTGCTGTGGTACCGTGGTGAAAAGGCTGCTTGTATAGCTACAGCTTCTTCTGACAGAGCAGCATTACGGGGACACACATACACACACACACACACACTACACACACACACACACACACACACACACACATACACACACACACATATATACACACACACATACACACACACATACACACACACCACACACACACACACCACACACACACACACACACACACACACATACACACACACACATATATACACACACAAATACACACACACATACACACACACCACACACCACACACACACACACACACACACACACACACACACACACACACACACACACACACACACACACACACACACACACACACACACACACATTACCAGAGAACAGTAACCAGAGGCTGACATATGGATTTAATTCAATTAAATTCAGAGATGTAGAGAAAATGATGTGGTCCGTTGCCAAAAACTCTCTACCTTGAAAGGTTTGGAGAAACGATAAAATGTCACCTGTGTAAAAAGTACATCCCAAATAGCACCCTATTCCGTATATAAAAATAGGGGAAAGTATTCAAAATAAGTGCACTATTTAGGGAATAGGGTGCCGTTTGAGATGCGGTATGTGTTTATTGTTTTGCTGCGTTAGAACCAAACCCCGGTTTTCATCTTCCAATCAGGAACTAATGGACGTTTTGACGCTGCTGCCTAACACTGATACTAGTGCAGTCTCTCATTTCTTCTCCTTTCAATTACCTGGGTAACTCGACTCTAACCCTGAATATCCAACATGGAGTCTCTCATTTCTTCTCCTTTCAATTACCTGGGTAACTCGACTCTAACCCTGAATATCCAACATGGAGTCTCTCATTTCTTCTCCTTTCAATTACCTGGATAACTCGACTCTAACCCTGAATATCCAACATGGAGTCTCTCATTTCTTCTCCTTTCAATTACCTGGATAACTCGACTCTAACCCTGAATATCCAACATGGAGTCTCTCATTTCTTCTCCTTTCAATTACCTGGGTAACTCGACTCTAACCCTGAATATCCAACATGGAGTCTCTCATTTCTTCTCCTTTCAATTACCTGGGTAACTCGACTCTAACCCTGAATATCCAACATGGAGTCTCTCATTTCTTCTCCTTTCAATTACCTGGGTAACTCGACTCTAACCCTGAATATCCAACATCAAATCAAATCAAATTTTATTTGTCACATACACATGGTTAGCAGATGTTAATGCGAGTGTAGCGAAATGCTTGTGCTTCTAGTTCCGACAATGCAGTAATAACAAGTAATCTAACTAACAATTCCAAAACTACTGTCTTGTACACAGTGTAAGGGGATAAAGAATATGTACATAAGGATATATGAATGAGTGATGGTACAGAGCAGCATAGGCAAGATACAGTAGATGGTATCGGGTACAGTATGTACAAATGAGATGAGTATGTAAACAAAGTGGCATAGTATAGTATAAAGTGGCTAGTGATACATGTATTACATAAGGATACCGTCGATGATATAGAGTACAGTATATACGTATGCATATGAGATGAATAATGTAGGGTAAGTAACATTTATATAAGGTAGCATTGTTTAAAGTGGCTAGTGATATATTTACATCATTTCCCATCAATTCCCATTATTAAAGTGGCTGGAGTTGAGTCAGTGTCAGTGTGTTGGCAGCAGCCACTCAGTGTTAGTGGTGGCTGTTTAACAGTCTGATGGCCTTGAGATAGAAGCTGTTTTTCAGTCTCTCGGTCCCAGCTTTGATGCACCTGTACTGACCTCGCCTTCTGGATGATAGCGGGGTGAACAGGCAGTGGCTCGGGTGGTTGATGTCCTTGATGATCTTTATGGCCTTCCTGTGACATCGGGTGGTGTAGGTGTCCTGGAGGGCAGGTAGTTTGCCCCCGGTGATGCGTTGTGCAGACCTCACTACCCTCTGGAGAGCCTTACGGTTGAGGGCGGTGCAGTTGCCATACCAGGCGGTGATACAGCCCGCCAGGATGCTCTCGATTGTGCATCTGTAGAAGTTTGTGAGTGCTTTTGGTGACAAGCCGAATTTCTTCAGCCTCCTGAGGTTGAAGAGGCGCTGCTGCGCCTTCTTCACGATGCTGTCTGTGTGAGTGGACCAATTCAGTTTGTCTGTGATGTGTATGCCGAGGAACTTAAAACTTGCTACCCTCTCCACTACTGTTCCATCGATGTGGATAGGGGGGTGTTCCCTCTGCTGTTTCCTGAAGTCCACAATCATCTCCTTAGTTTTGTTGACGTTGAGTGTGAGGTTGTTTTCCTGACACCACACTCCGAGGGCCCTCACCTCCTCCCTGTAGGCCGTCTCATCGTTGTTGGTAATCAAGCCTACCACTGTTGTGTCGTCCGCAAACTTGATGATTGAGTTGGAGGCGTGCGTGGCCACGCAGTCGTGGGTGAACAGGGAGTACAGGAGAGGGCTCAGAACGCAACCTTGTGGGGCCCCAGTGTTGAGGATCAGCGGGGAGGAGATGTTGTTGCCTACCCTCACCACCTGGGGGCGGCCCGTCAGGAAGTCCAGTACCCAGTTGCACAGGGCGGGGTCGAGACCCAGGGTCTCGAGCTTGATGACGAGCTTGGAGGGTACTATGGTGTTGAATGCCGAGCTGTAGTCGATGAACAGCATTCTCACATAGGTATTCCTCTTGTCCAGATGGGTTAGGGCAGTGTGCAGTGTGGTTGAGATTGCATCGTCTGTGGACCTATTTGGGCGGTAAGCAAATTGGAGTGGGTCTAGGGTGTCAGGTAGGGTGGAGGTGATATGGTCCTTGACTAGTCTCTCAAAGCACTTCATGATGACGGATGTGAGTGCTACGGGGCGGTAGTCATTTAGCTCAGTTACCTTAGCTTTCTTGGGAACAGGAACAATGGTGGCCCTCTTGAAGCATGTGGGAACAGCAGACTGGTATAGGGATTGATTGAATATGTCCGTAAACACACCGGCCAGCTGGTCTGCGCATGCTCTGAGGGCGCGGCTGGGGATGCCATCTGGGCCTGCAGCCTTGCGAGGGTTAACACGTTTAAATGTCTTACTCACCTCGGCTGCAGTGAAGGAGAGACCGCATGTTTTCGTTGCAGGCCGTGTCAGTGGCACTGTATTGTCCTCAAAGCGGGCAAAAAAGTTATTTAGTCTGCCTGGGAGCAAGACATCCTGGTCCGTGACTGGGCTGGGTTTCTTCCTGTAGTCCGTGATTGACTGTAGACCCTGCCACATGCCTCTTGTGTCTGAGCCGTTGAATTGAGATTCTACTTTGTCTCTGTACTGGCGCTTAGCTTGTTTGATAGCCTTGCGGAGGGAATAGCTGCACTGTTTGTATTCGGTCATGTTACCAGACACCTTGCCCTGATTAAAAGCAGTGGTTCGCGCTTTCAGTTTCACACGAATGCTGCCATCAATCCACGGTTTCTGGTTAGGGAATGTTTTAATCGTTGCTATGGGAACGACATCTTCAACGCACGTTCTAATGGAGTCTCTCATTTCTTCTCCTTTCAATTACCTGGGTAACTCGACTCTAACCCTGAATATCCAACATGGAGTCTCTCATTTCTTCTCCTTTCAATTACCTGGGTAACTCGACTCTAACCCTGAATATCCAACATGGAGTCTCTCATTTCTTCTCCTTTCAATTACCTGGGTAACTCGACTCTAACCCTGAATATCCAACATGGAGTCTCTCATTTCTTCTCCTTTCAATTACCTGGGTAACTCGACTCTAACCCTGAATATCCAACATGGAGTCTCTCATTTCTTCTCCTTTCAATTACCTGGGTAACTCGACTCTAACCCTGAATATCCAACATGGAGTCTCTCATTTCTTCTCCTTTCAATTACCTGGGTAACTCGACTCTAACCCTGAATATCCAACATGGAGTCTCTCATTTCTTCTCCTTTCAATTACCTGGGTAACTCGACTCTAACCCTGAATATCCAACATGGAGTCTCTCATTTCTTCTCCTTTCAATTACCTGGGTAACTCGACTCTAACCCTGAATATCCAACATGGAGTCTCTCATTTCTTCTCCTTTCAATTACCTGGGTAACTCGACTCTAACCCTGAATATCCAACATGGAGTCTCTCATTTCTTCTCCTTTCAATTACCTGGGTAACTCGACTCTAACCCTGAATATCCAACATGGAGTCTCTCATTTCTTCTCCTTTCAATTACCTGGGTAACTCGACTCTAACCCTGAATATCCAACATGGAGTCTCTCATTTCTTCTCCTTTCAATTACCTGGGTAACTCGACTCTAACCCTGAATATCCAACATGGAGTCTCTCATTTCTTCTCCTTTCAATTACCTGGGTAACTCGACTCTAACCCTGAATATCCAACATGGAGTCTCTCATTTCTTCTCCTTTCAATTACCTGGGTAACTCGACTCTAACCCTGAATATCCAACATGGAGTCTCTCATTTCTTCTCCTTTCAATTACCTGGGTAACTCGACTCTAACCCTGAATATCCAACATGGAGTCTCTCATTTCTTCTCCTTTCAATTACCTGGGTAACTCGACTCTAACCCTGAATATCCAACATGGAGTCTCTCATTTCTTCTCCTTTCAATTACCTGGGTAACTCGACTCTAACCCTGAATATCCAACATGGAGTCTCTCATTTCTTCTCCTTTCAATTACCTGGGTAACTCGACTCTAACCCTGAATATCCAACATGGAGTCTCTCATTTCTTCTCCTTTCAATTACCTGGGTAACTCGACTCTAACCCTGAATATCCAACATGGAGTCTCTCATTTCTTCTCCTTTCAATTACCTGGGTAACTCGACTCTAACCCTGAATATCCAACATGGAGTCTCTCATTTCTTCTCCTTTCAATTACCTGGGTAACTCGACTCTAACCCTGAATATCCAACATGGAGTCTCTCATTTCTTCTCCTTTCAATTACCTGGGTAACTCGACTCTAACCCTGAATATCCAACATGGAGTCTCTCATTTCTTCTCCTTTCAATTACCTGGGTAACTCGACTCTAACCCTGAATATCCAACATGGAGTCTCTCATTTCTTCTCCTTTCAATTACCTGGGTAACTCGACTCTAACCCTGAATATCCAACATGGAGTCTCTCATTTCTTCTCCTTTCAATTACCTGGGTAACTCGACTCTAACCCTGAATATCCAACATGGAGTCTCTCATTTCTTCTCCTTTCAATTACCTGGGTAACTCGACTCTAACCCTGAATATCCAACATGGAGTCTCTCATTTCTTCTCCTTTCAATTACCTGGGTAACTCGACTCTAACCCTGAATATCCAACATGGAGTCTCTCATTTCTTCTCCTTTCAATTACCTGGATAACTCGACTCTAACCCTGAATATCCAACATGGAGTCTCTCATTTCTTCTCCTTTCAATTACCTGGGTAACTCGACTCTAACCCTGAATATCCAACATGGAGTCTCTCATTTCTTCTCCTTTCAATTACCTGGGTAACTCGACTCTAACCCTGAATATCCAACATGGAGTCTCTCATTTCTTCTCCTTTCAATTACCTGGGTAACTCGACTCTAACCCTGAATATCCAACATGGAGTCTCTCATTTCTTCTCCTTTCAATTACCTGGGTAACTCGACTCTAACCCTGAATATCCAACATGGAGTCTCTCATTTCTTCTCCTTTCAATTACCTGGGTAACTCGACTCTAACCCTGAATATCCAACATGGAGTCTCTCATTTCTTCTCCTTTCAATTACCTGGGTAACTCGACTCTAACCCTGAATATCCAACATGGAGTCTCTCATTTCTTCTCCTTTCAATTACCTGGGTAACTCGACTCTAACCCTGAATATCCAACATGGAGTCTCTCATTTCTTCTCCTTTCAATTACCTGGGTAACTCGACTCTAACCCTGAATATCCAACATGGAGTCTCTCATTTCTTCTCCTTTCAATTACCTGGGTAACTCGACTCTAACCCTGAATATCCAACATGGAGTCTCTCATTTCTTCTCCTTTCAATTACCTGGGTAACTCGACTCTAACCCTGAATATCCAACATGGAGTCTCTCATTTCTTCTCCTTTCAATTACCTGGGTAACTCGACTCTAACCCTGAATATCCAACATGGAGTCTCTCATTTCTTCTCCTTTCAATTACCTGGGTAACTCGACTCTAACCCTGAATATCCAACATGGAGTCTCTCATTTCTTCTCCTTTCAATTACCTGGGTAACTCGACTCTAACCCTGAATATCCAACATGGAGTCTCTCATTTCTTCTCCTTTCAATTACCTGGGTAACTCGACTCTAACCCTGAATATCCAACATGGAGTCTCTCATTTCTTCTCCTTTCAATTACCTGGGTAACTCGACTCTAACCCTGAATATCCAACATGGAGTCTCTCATTTCTTCTCCTTTCAATTACCTGGGTAACTCGACTCTAACCCTGAATATCCAACATGGAGTCTCTCATTTCTTCTCCTTTCAATTACCTGGGTATCTCGACTCTAACCCTGAATATCCAACATGGAGTCTCTCATTTCTTCTCCTTTCAATTACCTGGGTAACTCGACTCTAACCCTGAATATCCAACATGGAGTCTCTCATTTCTTCTCCTTTCAATTACCTGGGTAACTCGACTCTAACCCTGAATATCCAACATGGAGTCTCTCATTTCTTCTCCTTTCAATTACCTGGATAACTCGACTCTAACCCTGAATATCCAACATGGAGTCTCTCATTTCTTCTCCTTTCAATTACCTGGGTAACTCGACTCTAACCCTGAATATCCAACATGGAGTCTCTCATTTCTTCTCCTTTCAATTACCTGGATAACTCGACTCTAACCCTGAATATCCAACATGGAGTCTCTCATTTCTTCTCCTTTCAATTACCTGGGTAACTCGACTCTAACCCTGAATATCCAACATGGAGTCTCTCATTTCTTCTCCTTTCAATTACCTGGGTAACTCGACTCTAACCCTGAATATCCAACATGGAGTCTCTCATTTCTTCTCCTTTCAATTACCTGGGTAACTCGACTCTAACCCTGAATATCCAACATGGAGTCTCTCATTTCTTCTCCTTTCAATTACCTGGGTAACTCGACTCTAACCCTGAATATCCAACATGGAGTCTCTCATTTCTTCTCCTTTCAATTACCTGGATAACTCGACTCTAACCCTGAATATCCAACATGGAGTCTCTCATTTCTTCTCCTTTCAATTACCTGGATAACTCGACTCTAACCCTGAATATCCAACATGGAGTCTCTCATTTCTTCTCCTTTCAATTACCTGGGTAACTCGACTCTAACCCTGAATATCCAACATGGAGTCTCTCATTTCTTCTCCTTTCTTTTCTCTTCCTCCCTTATTTTTCTCTCATTTCAGCTCAGTAACATTCTTATTCAGTTAGCTCTTTTGTTTCTGAATCCTGTCATGGTTTTGTGTGTGTGTTGTCTCTGTGTGTGTGTGTGTGTGTGTGTGTGTGTGTGTGCGTGCGTGTGTGTGTGTGTGTGTGGTTATTGAGCCTCCTTCATTTTGAAAAGCAATGAGACTTTTTCTGATGTCCATTTTTCCTGTGACAGAGAGAGAGGACCTTATTAGCTGTCAGGGCCCGAGATGGCTTCCCGACTTTGCCTCACACACACACACACACACACACACACACAGACACACACACACACACACACACAAACACACACACACACACACACACACAGTTGTGCACACACGTCCGTCCCCAAAGCTATTTCCTGTTTGCCCTGTGTGCTTGGAGGGCCATTATAAAGTACATTATATTTACTCTAAGAAATGTGTGGCCTGCACTGCATCCACATTCTCCTATTCTATTCCCTCCATTGAAATGAGGTGGAGGTCTAACCTCGGAGGGAGAGATTAAGGAATATGGCCGGATGGATTTCAAGATTTCCCTTCCCAAAGAAATTGATTGGAACGCCCCCCCCCCCCACCCCCCCCACCCCCCACATCCGGTGCCAAACAAATGCAGAGGCTGCATCCTTATTTCCTATTGGCTCTGGTCAAAAGTAGTGCACTATATAGGGAATAGGGTGCCATATGGGATAGAGCCAGATATTTCCTTACTGTCAGAATGATCTATATAGGGTCCGTATAGGATGGCATTGATCGCCTGGTCTCCTTAACCAGAATCAATGTCATAGAATTATAGCTTTATTTTCTGTAGAGAATGTAAGTGGGAATTTTCTGAGAATCATTTATTTAATTTAGTATGATCATTTATGATTCTTAGAGAATTATTATGTCATTTTTGATGTCATTCTTAAAATAAATGTGTTCAGGTTTTTTTTTTGGGGGGGGGGGTTAGAGAGGGATGGATTCGTTATTTGATTTTTTTCTTATTCGATTTTCTACTTTGACCATTGTGTTTTTTTTATTAGTGTGATTAATTTTTCCTCGGGGGTGTTTGTCAGTGTGCTATAGTACACATTCCTGTCTCGCTGCCTGGGTCTACATCTCTCGAAATGTGTATTTTATTTTATTTAACTTTTATTTATCTGGGCAAGTCAGTTTAAGAACAAATTCTTATTTACAATGACGGCCCTACACCCCCCGGCCAAACCCAAAGCTTCTGTCCGAGCTCGTCTTTCCTCTTCTCACAATCAAAACACACAACACTCACAAAGAAATCCCTTCATTTGCATTTGTTGTCAATTACAAGGGATTTCCAAAGAATACAACAACAATAACAGGCTTATATTGTGCTGTTCCATTCTGTTGGCTTCCTATTGTTTAAACCACAGATCTGCATAAACAATAGAACTCTATACGGAACTATCGTAATGATTTCCCTCCACAAGAGGGCTCTGACACTTATTGGGCACCTCTCTGTACTAGCCTGGCACTGCCCTAGAATCACCTCTCTGTACTAGCCTGGCACTGCCCTATAATCACCTCTCTGTACTAGCCTGGCACTGCCCTAGAATCACCTCTCTGTACTAGCCTGGCACCGCCCTAGAATCACCTCGCTGTACTAGCCTGGCACTGCCCTAGAATCACCTCGCTGTACTAGCCTGGCACTGCCCTAGAATCACCTCTCTGTACTAGCCTGGAGTTCTGTGTTAGGACGGGGTTCTGTGTAAGGACAGAGTTCTGTGTTAGGATGGGATTCTGTGGTTTGCCCAGAACCTACCATATAGCTGCTCTCTCCTACCTGTCAGAGAGACATCAGGGAGTGAAGAAAGCAGCATTGATCCAGAAGGTTCCGTAAAGCAGATCTCCTTACCTGGACCTTCTGTGCTACAGACCTCACTAACTCCCCCCTGCTCTAACCCCTGCCTCACCCACATGCCCCCCCCCCCCCCCCTAACCCCTGCCTCACCCACCTGCCCCCCCCTCTAACCCCTGCCTCACCCACCTGCCCCCCCCCCCTAACCCGTGCCTCACCCACCTGCCCCCCCCCCTAACCCCTGCCTCACCCACCTGCCCCCCCCTCTAACCCCTGCCTCACCCACCTGCCCCCCCCTAACCCCTGCCTCACCCACCTGCCCTCCCCTCTAACCCCTGCCTCACCCACCTGCCCCCCCCCCCCTAACCCCTGCCTCACCCACCTGCCCCCCCCTCTAACTCCTGCCTCACCCACCTACCTCACCCCCCCCCACCCCCTCTAACTCCTGCCTCACCCACCTACCTCATCCAGCCCCCCCCCCTCTAACTCCTGCCTCGCCCACCTGCCTCACCCACCTGCCCCCCCTCTAACCCCTGCCTCACCCACCTGCCTCACCCCCCCTTTTCCCCCTGCCTCACCCACCTGCCCCAGCCCCCCATTTCCCCCCTCCTCACCCTGCCTCACCGGCCCTCCCAACCCAGCCGGTGTGAAGAAACGATGGCACGTCAAAATCCTGTCATTGTCATGGATAGAGTAGACGCACACACACACACACACACACACACACACACGCACACACACACACACACACACACACACACACACACACACACACACACACACACACACACACACACACGCACACACACCCTGCTGCCTGCTCCATGTGTTCCACCACGGCTCTCCATCTGTACCCTAGTCACCAGGCCTTTTCCCTGGGCACAGACGCCATAGCCTCTCCCTGCCATCTCCAGAGTACAATCTGTGGTTACCCTCCCCCACATCCTTTCCTAATTAACCTGGTAGTTCCAGGTGAGGCCCTCTGCAGCTCGGCCCTCACACCATAACAGTGGTGCGTCTGTTTGACTGACTGCATCTGTGACACACACACACACACACACATACTCCCCCTCTCTCTCTCTCTGCTCTTGCATTATTTGGCAATGAGGCCAACCTTTGCCGGGTTAATTTGACCTAATTAGTGGTCAATTAAAAACTCAAAATTGCTGAATCGAATGTCTTTGATCAAATCCCTGCTGGCGCTGGATGGTTTTCCGCTAGTCCAGCCACCATCTTGAATTAATTTTGAGGCAGCAGTGTAAACAAGCAAAAATTGGGGTCTTTCGGTTTTTCCAGAGGAAAGAGGAAAGTCGGCCTGTGGGTTTCTCCTCTATCCTCTCTCCCTCT
The DNA here is from genome assembly GCF_045791955.1 of Oncorhynchus clarkii lewisi. Lineage (NCBI taxonomy): Eukaryota > Metazoa > Chordata > Actinopteri > Salmoniformes > Salmonidae > Oncorhynchus > Oncorhynchus clarkii. The sequence goes on along the minus strand of NC_092151.1, from coordinate 5,317,270 downwards.
CCCGTGTGGTTCACTCAGAGCTTAGCCTGGTGTTCAAAGCCACCACCATCCCAAACCCAAGACAGAGACTGTCTCTGTAATTAGGCTAGCGGCTGAGGAAGAGGCTAGGGGATGAGGAGGAGGCTAGCGGATGAGGAGGAGGCTAGCGGATGAGGAGGAGGCTAGCGAATGAGGAGGAGGCTAGCGGATGAGGAGGAGGCTAGAGGATGAGGAGGAGGCTAGCAGATGAGGTGGAGGCTAGCGGATGAGGAGGAGGCTAGTGGCTGAGGAGGGGGCTAGCTGATAAGGAGGAGGCTTGCGAATGAGGAGGAGGCTAGAGGAGGAGGAGGGTAGCGGCTGAGGAGGCTAGCGAATGAGGAGGAGGCTAGCGGGTGAGGAGGAGGCTAGTGGCTGAGGGGGCTATCAAAGGCTGGACTAGGTATGTTAGGCTGGACTAGGTATGTTAGGCTGGCCTGAGTATGTTAGGCTGGACTAGGTATGTTAGGCTGGACTAGGTATGTTAGGCTGGCCTGAGTATGTTAGGCTGGACTAGGTATGTTAGGCTGGCCTGAGTATGTTAGGCTGGACTAGGTATGTTAGGCTGGACTAGGTATGTTAGGCTGGCCTGAGTATGTTAGGCTGGACTAGGTATGTTAGGCTGGCCTAAATATGTTAGGCTGGACTAAGTATGTTAGACTGGACTAGGTATGTTAGGCTGGCCTGAGTATGTTAGGCTGGACTAAGTATGTTAGGCTGGACTAAGTATGTTAGGCTGGACTAGGTATGTTAGGCTGGACTAAGTATGTTAGACTGGACTAAGTATGTTAGGCTGGACTAAGTATGTTAGGCTGGCCTGAGTATGTTAGACTGGACTAGGTATGTTAGACTGGACTAGGTATGTTAGGCTGGCCTGAGTATGTTAGGCTGGACTAGGTATGTTAGGCTGGCCTGAGTATGTTAGGCTGGACTAGGTATGTTAGGCTGGCCTAAATATGTTAGGCTGGACTAAGTATGTTAGACTGGACTAGGTATGTTAGGCTGGACTAAGTATGTTAGGCTGGACTAAGTATGTTAGGCTGGACTAAGTATGTTAGGCTGGACTAGGTATGTTAGGCTGGACTAGGTATGTTAGGCTGGACTAGGTATGTTAGTGTGGCAGACAGGATGGGGAGGCTAAGAGTGGAGGCACACTGTCTCCTGACTGTGGTTGGGCGTTAGAGTGACTGTGGTTGGGCATTAGAGTGACTGTGGTTGGGAATTAGAGTGACTGTGGTTGGGCGTTAGAGTGACTGTGGTTGGGCATTAGAGTGACTGTGGTTGGGCATTAGAGTGCACTGTGGTTGGGCGTTAGAGTGACTGTGGTTGGGTGTTAGAGTGACTGTGGTTAGGCGTTAGAGTGACTGTGGTTGGGCGTTAGCGAGTGACACTGGTTGGACGTTAGAGTGACTGTGGTTGGGCGTTAGAGAGTGACTGTGGTTGGGCGTTAGAGTGACTGAGGTTGGGTGTTAGAGTGACTGTGGTTGGGCGTTAAAGAGTGACGCTGGTTGGGCGTTAGAGTGACTGTGGTTGGGCATTAGAGAGTGACTGTGGTTGAGCGTTAGAGAGTGAATGTGGTTGGGCGTTAGAGAGTGACTGTGGTTGAGCGTTAGAGAGTGACTGTGGTTGGGCGTTAGAGAGTGACTGTGGTTGGGTGTGTGTGTGAGTGACTGTGGTTGGGCGTTAGAGAGTGACTGTGGTTGGGTGTGTGTGTGAGTGACTATGTGTGTGCCCCAGGAACACAGTGACGTGGTCAGTGAGCAGGAAAGGTCTTGCTGCACGCCAGGGACTGTATGGTTCTGTTGCTTTGGGTCAGAGCCTGCTGTAAAGGTACAATCTGAGATCTTCTGTTAATTCACAGAGTGTAGTTTTAACTGCCTGGGTTGGGCTGGTTCACCAGTTCCTCCTAGAATCTTTAACTTTGAATTTAGAGTCGTCAGTGATTTGTCCATAACGTTTTCATTTTGATAGTAGAACTGTAGAAACGGCCACCAAGGCTGAGTCACAAATAGCACCCTATTCCCTACACAGTGCACTACTTTAGACCAAGGCCCATAACCACCATTTGGGAGGTATTTTAAGGGACTGACCACAAGATTTCTATTTCAACAGGAAGTTGTGTTTCTCTGAGACAAATATGGTTGTTCCTTTTCCTGTTTCTCCCTCTACTTCGCCGGGACCCTCCCCCTCGACTTGCCCTCTGGAAAGGTGTCAACTGGAGTCCCCCTACCCCCTGACGTGGCCTCTCTTTCTCCCTCCCCTGGACCCTAGCCTCCCCTTACCTCACCCCCAGGGCTGTGATTTCCCTCCCTCCTGACCTGGCCTCTCCTCCTCTCCCCCGGGATCCTGGCCTCCCCCCATGGCCTTGGTCCCCCCCACCTCCGCTGTAGCCCTTTCGCTCACTGACGGAGGGGACTCAGAGTCCCCTCCAACTCCCTCCACTTCCTGTGAAAACTCTAGCGTCCTCAGACACAGGTGCACACTGTGGTGGTAAACACTTGTCCTAGCATGGTGCGCCGTAATCAAGCAACGTGAAGCCGGCGCGCCACAGGAAAGCCAGGAGTGTGTGTGTGTGTGTGTGTGTGTGTGTGTGTGTGTGTGTGTGTGTGTGTGTGTGTGTGTGTGTGTGTGGGTGTGTGTGTACATGTGTGTGTGTGTGTGTGTGTGTGGGCGTATGATAGAGATTAACATTGTTGAGTCCAGCTTTCTGAGCATGTGTGCATTACGTGCAGATGTGGCTGTGTGTATTTGGGGGTGTGAGTTTCAGAGGGGTGTATTAGGCTAGTCTGTGCTCCCCCCCCCCCCCCCCCCCCCACCCTGCCTTTTCTCTCCCATAGCTCGCTGTGGCTCATATGGAATCAATTAGCATGTAATGCTAACACCAGGCCCAGGCCCAGGGCCTGCGCGCACGCACACACACACAGGGCTGCATCTGGAGCGCATTACTGCGGGTTGATAGAATAAAGGGAAGGTGGGTGGGATTTCTTTCCGGTTTGGTATGCTCTTGCTCACACACACACTTTCTAATGAGCTTCCTGGAGGAAGACTACTGAACAATGGGAGGGGTGGAGGAAGACTCCTGGACAATGGGAGGGGTGGAGGAAGACTCCTGGACAATGGGAGGGGTGGAGGAAGACTCCTGGACAATGGGAGGGGTGGAGGAAGACTACTGGACAATGGGAGGAGTGGAGGAAGACTCCTGAACAATGGGAGGGGTGGAGGAAGACTCCTGGACAATGGGAGGGGTGGAGGAAGACTCCTGGACAATGGGAGGGGTGGAGGAAGACTCCTTGACAATGGGAGGGGTGGAGGAAGACTACTGGACAATGGGAGGGGTGGAGGAAGACTACTGGACAATGGGAGGGGTGGAGGAAGACTCCTTGACAATGGGAGGGGTGGAGGAAGACTACTGGACAATGGGAGGGGTGGAGGAAGACTCCTTGACAATGGGAGGGGTGGAGGAAGACTCCTTGACAATGGGAGGGGTGGAGGAAGACTCCTTGACAATGGGAGGGGTGGAGGAAGACTACTGGACAATGGGAGGGGTGGAGGAAGACTCCTGGACAATGGGAGGGGTGGAGGAAGACTCCTGGACAATGGGAGGGGTGGAGGAAGACTACTGGACAATGGGAGGAGTGGAGGAAGACTCCTGAACAATGGGAGGGGTGGAGGAAGACTCCTGGACAATGGGAGGGGTGAAGGAAGACTCCTGGACAATGGGAGGGGTGGAGGAAGACTCCTGAACAATGGGAGGGGTGGAGGAAGACTCCTGGACAATGGGAGGAGTGGGGAGTGGTGAGAAAAAGTCTGCTAGACTTACTGGTTCCGGGTTCAGTCCACAGAGCCCAGTGTGCTGTGCGTGGGTGCTGCTGGGGCCCGGCACAGGTGCAGCAGGGAGGGAGGAGGAGATGGAGGAGGCTGGGGAACTGGGGTGCGGGTTTCCTGACTACTTCTCCAAGTGCACAGATTCTAACACATCTGCTACTGATCAAGTGTAGAAACTCTCTCTCTCTCTCTCTCTCTCTCTCTCTGTGTCTCTGTGTGTGTCTCTGTGTGTGTGTGTGTGTGTGTGTGTGTGTGTGTGTGTGTGTGTGTGTGTGTGTGTGTGTGTGTGTGTGTGTGTGTGTGTGTAACATCTTGCTTTTGCATTGAGCAACTTTTTTGTTGATTTGTTTGTCCATGAAATGACTATAAGGTTCCCATTTAGTACGGTGTCCTCAAATTATGTCAAACCACTCAGATTGAAAGTGTCTATTTTGATAATATGACATACCCGTGGTTTAATACCCGTGGTTTAATACCCGTGGTTTAATACCCGTGGTTTAATACCCGTGGTTTAATACCCGTGGTTTAATACCTGTGGTTTAATACCCGTGGTTTATTACCCGTGGTTTAATACCCGTGGTTTAATACCCGTGGTTTAATACCCGTGGTTTAATACCCGTGGTTTAATACCTGTGGTTTAGTACCCGTGGTTTAATACCCGTGGTTTAATACCTGTGGTTTAATAATTGTGGTTTAATACCTGTGGTTTAATACCCGTGGTTTAATACCTGTGGTTTAATACCTGTGGTTTAATAATTGTGGTTTAATACCTGTGGTTTAATACCCGTGGTTTAATACCCGTGGTTTAATACCTGTGGTTTAATACCTGTGGTTTAATACCCGTGGTTTAATACCCGTGGTTTAATACCCGTGGTTTAATACCTGTGGTTTAATGCCTGTGGTTTAATACCTGTGGTTTAAAACCCGTGGTTTAATACCCGTGGTTTAATACCTGTGGTTTAATACCCGTGGTTTAATACCCGTGGTTTAATACCTGTGGTTTAATACCTGTGGTTTAATACCTGTGGTTTAATACCTGTGGTTTAATACCCGTGGTTTAATACCTGTGGTTTAATACCCGTGGTTTAATACCTGTGGTTTAATACCCGTGGTTTAATACCCGTGGTTTAATACCCGTGGTTTAATACCTGTGGTTTAATGCCTGTGGTTTAATACCTGTGGTTTAATACCCGTGGTTTAATACCCGTGGTTTAATACCCGTGGTTTAATACCCGTGGTTTAATACCCGTGGTTTAATACCTGTGGTTTAATACCTGTGGTTTAATACCTGTGGTTTAATACCTGTGGTTTAATACCCGTGGTTTAATACCCGTGGTTTAATACCCGTGGTTTAATACCTGTGGTTTAATACCCGTGGTTTAATACCCGTGGTTTAATACCCGTGGTTTAATACCCGTGGTTTAATACCCGTGGTTTAATACCTGTGGTTTAATACCTGTGGTTTAATACCTGTGGTTTAATACCTGTGGTTTAATACCCGTGGTTTAATACCTGTGGTTTAATACCCGTGGTTTAATACCTGTGGTTTAATACCCGTGGTTTAATACCCGTGGTTTAATACCTGTGGTTTAATACCCGTGGTTTAATACCCGTGGTTTAATACCTGTGGTTTAATACCTGTGGTTTAATACCTGTGGTTTAATACCCGTGGTTTAATAATTGTGGTTTAATACCTGTGGTTTAATGCCTGTGGTTTAATACCTGTGGTTTAATACCTGTGGTTTAATACCTGTGGTTTAATACCCGTGGTTTAATACCTGTGGTTTAATACCCGTGGTTTAATAATTGTGGTTTAATACCTGTGGTTTAATACCTGTGGTTTAATACCTGTGGTTTAATACCTGTGGTTTAATACCCGTGGTTTAATACCCGTGGTTTAATACCCGTGGTTTAATACCCGTGGTTTAATAATTGTGGTTTAATACCTGTGGTTTAATACCTGTGGTTTAATACCTGTGGTTTAATGCCTGTGGTTTAATGCCTGTGGTTTAATACCTGTGGTTTAATACCTGTGGTTTAATACCCGTGGTTTAATAATTGTGGTTTAATACCTGTGGTTTAATACCTGTGGTTTAATACCCGTGGTTTAATACCTGTGGTTTAATACCTGTGGTTTAATACCTGTGGTTTAATACCTGTGGTTTAATACCCGTGGTTTAATAATTGTGGTTTAATACCTGTGGTTTAATACCTGTGGTTTAATACCCGTGGTTTAATACCCGTGGTTTAATACCCGTGGTTTAATACCTGTGGTTTAATACCTGTGGTTTAATACCCTTGGTTTAATACCTGTGGTTTAATGCCTGTGGTTTAATACCTGTGGTTTAATACCTGTGTTTTAATACCTGTGGTTTAATACCTGTGGTTTAATACCTGTGGTTTAATACCCGTGGTTTAATACCCGTGGTTTAATACCTGTGTTTTAATACCTGTGGTTTAATACCTGTGGTTTAATACCTGTGGTTTAATACCCGTGGTTTAATAATTGTGGTTTAATACCTGTGGTTTAATGCCTGTGGTTTAATACCTGTGGTTTAATACCTGTGGTTTAATACCTGTGGTTTAATACCTGTGGTTTAATACCTGTGGTTTAATGCCTGTGGTTTAATACCTGTGGTTTAATACCTGTGGTTTAACACCCATGGTTACCCGTGGTTTAATACCTGTGGTTTAATGCCTGTGGTTTAACCCGGTGTGTGATTAATTCTCTACTCTAGTGTAGTAATTATGGGGTTAATATACCAGGGTAGCAACACACACACACACACACACACACACACACACACACACACACACACACACACACATCCTATAAATGTATAATTTGTTTGCAATTCATATCTAGACTATAGGCTACATTGAGATTGTTCTTTCTTTTTTAATCTGTCATTCGTGCGTAAGCCTAAGATTTAGGGCCTAACAGTAGGGCGCGCCAAATACTCGCCAAATACACGCCAATCTTTAAAGAATTTTGGGATGCTTGGACAAAGAGAATTCTCTGCATTCCGGCGTTGATGTCATGGCGCTACAGCACGTGTCGCTGAATCAAGACACACCTGACTGAAACCTGGCACAGTGAAAGATCTTCTGTTTCTCAACAGGGCTGCAAAATAAAGGAAGACTAAGTAGACTATTCTAGCCCCATGACTGGGCAGGGAAGACTAAATTAATAAATGTTGATGAAAAACATAATTATTCAATAAATGTTCAAGAGAAAAGCAAGAACTGTACAGCGTTTTCTATATCAGTGGGTTAGGGTCGGGTTAGGGTCGGGTTAGGGTCGGGTTAGGGTCGGGTTAGGGTCGGGTTAGGGTCGGGTTAGGGTCGGGTTAGGGTCGGGTTAGGGTCGGGTTAGGGTCGGGTTAGGGCCGGGTTAGGGCCGGGTTAGGGTCGGGTTAGGGTCGGGTTAGGGCCGGGTTAGGGTCGGGTTAGGGTCGGGTTAGGGCCGGGTTAGGGTTGGGTTAGGGTCGGGTTAGGGTCGGGTTAGGGTCGGGTTAGGGTCGGGTTAGGGTCGGGTTAGGGCCGGGTTAGGGCCGGGTTAGGGTCGGGTTAGGGCCGGGTTAGGGTCGGGTTAGGGCCGGGTTAGGGCCGGGTTAGGGTCGGGTTAGGGCCGGGTTAGGGTCGGGTTAGGGCCGGGTTAGGGTCGGGTTAGGGCCGGGTTAGGGCCGGGTTAGGGTCGGGTTAGGGTCGGGTTAGGGCCGGGTTAGGGTCGGGTTAGGGCCGGGTTAGGGCCGGGTTAGGGCCGGGTTAGGGTCGGGTTAGGGTCGGGTTAGGGTCGGGTTAGGGCCGGGTTAGGGTCGGGTTAGGGTCGGGTTAGGGCCGGGTTAGGGCCGGGTTAGGGCCGGGTTAGGGTCGGGTTAGGGTCGGGTTAGGGCCGGGTTAGGGTCGGGTTAGGGCCGGGTTAGGGCCGGGTTAGGGCCGGGTTAGGGTCGGGTTAGGGTCGGGTTAGGGCCGGGTTAGGGCCGGGTTAGGGTCGGGTTAGGGTCGGGTTAGGGTCGGGTTAGGGTCGGGTTAGGGTCGGGTGCTGGTCTCAGATTTCTTTATCACATATAGTCGTGGATTTGCGGATGGGTTATTAGCGGATGGGTTATTAGCGGATGGGTTATTAGCGGATGGGTTAATAGCGGATGGGTTATTAGCGGATGGGTTATTAGCGGATGGGTTAATAGCGGATGGGTTAATAGCGGATGGGTTAATAGCGGATGGGTTATTAGCGGATGGGTTAATAGCGGATGGGTTATTAGCGGAGGGGTTATTAGCGGATGGGTTAATAGCGGAGGGGTTATTAGCAGATGGGTTATTAGCGGATGGGTTATTAGCAGATGGGTTATTAGCGGAGGGGTTATTAGCAGATGGTTTATTAGCGGATGGGTTATTAGCAGATGGGTTATTAGCAGATGGGTTATTAGCGGATGGGTTATTAGCAGATGGGTTATTAGCGAATGGGTTATTAGCAGATGGGTTATTATCAGATGAGTTATTAGCGGATGGGTTATTAGCAGATGGGTTATTAGCGGATGGGTTATTAGCGGATGGGTTACTAATGGATGGGCTTTTAGCGGAGGGGTTATTAACAGAGGGGTTATTAGGAGATGGGTTATTAGCAGAGGGGTTATTAGCAGATGGGTTATTAGCAGATGGGTTATTAGCGGAGAGGTTATTAGCGGAGGGGTTATTAGGAGATGGGTTATTCGCAGATGGGCTATTAGCGGATGGGTTATTAGCAGATGGGTTATTAGCAGATGGGTTATTAGCGGAGGGGTTATTAGGAATTGCAGGTGGGTGAGGGGAACAAACAGCTGACCCACGCATCACTAGTTGCCATGACGTATCAGAGTTTCGGCACATACCAGTGTGTCCGTGTCGCCACAGCCTTGAACTTTGAACTTTGTTCACCACCAGGACAGGCCTTTGTTTTGACACAGGAAGGTGTGGAAAGGTGCGAGCAGAGCGGAGGGAAGGAAGGGAGGGCAGAAGGGGATGTTAAGGAGGAGGGAAAGGTCTGCTTTCATCAGATGTCCCACACATTGGAGCAACTCATCTCACAACTAAAGACATTAGCACAACCATTTATTAGCATGGGGAAACATACATTACATTGCCGAAGCAAGTGAAATATATAATAAATATATAATAAATAAAAGTGAAATAAAAAAGAAAACATTAACAGTAAACATTACACTCATTAAAGTTCCAAAAGAATAAAGTTGTTTCAAATGTCATATTATGTCTCTATACAGTGTTGTAAGGATGTGCAAATAGTTAAAGTACAAAAGGGAAAATAAAATTATATTAAGTTATAAGTTATATTTACAATGGTGTTTGTTCTTCACTGGGGGCGGCAGGTTAGAGCGGTGGACTAGTAACCGGAAGGTTGCAAGATCGAATCCCCGAGCTGACAAGGTACAAATCTGTCATTCTGCTTATGAACAAGGCAGTTAACCCACTGTTCCTAGGCCGTCGTTGAAAATAAGAATTTGTTCTATACTGACTTAAATTAAAAATAAAAAACTGCTTACCCTTTTCATAGTCAAACATTTCCTTAAAGTTAGGGTCAGTCACAGTGGTCAGGTATTCTGCCACTGTGTCCTCTCTGTTTAGGGTCAGTCACAGAGGTCAGGTATTCTGCCACTGTGTCCTCTCTGTTTAGGGTCAGTCACAGAGGTCAGGTATTCTGCCACTGTGTCCTCTCTGTTTAGGGTCAGTCACAGAGGTCAGGTATTCTGCCACTGTGTCCTCTCTGTTTAGGGTCAGTCACAGTGGTCAGGTATTCTGCCACTGTGTACTCTCTGTTTAGGGTCAGTCACAGAGGTCAGGTATTCTGCCACTGTGTACTCTCTGTTTAGGGTCAGTCACAGTGGTCAGGTATTCTGCCACTGTGTACTCTCTGTTTAGGGTCAGTCACAGTGGTCAGGTATTCTGCCACTGTGTACTCTCTGTTTAGGGTCAGTCACAGTGGTCAGGTATTCTGCCACTGTGTACTCTCTGTTTAGGGTCAGTCACAGAGGTCAGGTATTCTGCCACTGTGTACTCTCTGTTTAGGGTCAGTCACAGAGGTCAGGTATTCTGCCACTGTGTACTCTCTGTTTAGGGTCAGTCACAGAGGTCAGGTATTCTGCCACTGTGTACTCTCTGTTTAGGGTCAGTCACAGAGGTCAGGTATTCTGCCACTTTGTACTCTCTGTTTAGGGTCAGTCACAGAGGTCAGGTATTCTGCCACTGTGTACTCTCTGTTTAGGGTCAGTCACAGAGGTCAGGTATTCTGCCACTGTGTACTCTCTGTTTAGGGTCAGTCACAGAGGTCAGGTATTCTGCCACTGTGTACTCTCTGTTTAGGGTCAGTCACAGTGGTCAGGTATTCTGCCACTTTGTACTCTCTGTTTAGGGTCAGTCACAGAGGTCAGGTATTCTGCCACTGTGTACTCTCTGTTTAGGGTCAGTCACAGAGTTCAGGTATTCTGCCACTGTGTACTCTCTGTTTAGGGTCAGTCACAGAGGTCAGGTATTCTGCCACTGTGTACTCTCTGTTTAGGGTCAGTCACAGAGGTCAGGTATTCTGCCACTGTCCTCTCTGTTTAGGGTCAGTCACAGTGGTCAGGTATTCTGCCACTGTCCTCTCTGTTTAGGGTCAGTCACAGAGGTCAGGTATTCTGCCACTGTCCTCTCTGTTTAGGGTCAGTCACAGTGGTCAGGTATTCTGCCACTGTCCTCTCTGTTTAGGGTCAGTCACAGAGGTCAGGTATTCTGCCACTGTGTACTCTCTGTTTAGGGTCAGTCACAGAGGTCAGGTATTCTGCCACTGTGTACTCTCTGTTTAGGGTCAGTCACAGAGGTCAGGTATTCTGCCACTGTGTACTCTCTGTTTAGGGTCAGTCACAGAGGTCAGGTATTCTGCCACTGTGTACTCTCTGTTTAGGGTCAGTCACAGTGGTCAGGTATTCTGCCACTGTGTCCTCTCTGTTTAGGGTCAGTCACAGTGGTCAGGTATTCTGCCATTGTGTCCTCTCTGTTTAGGGTCAGTCACAGTGGTCGGGTATTCTGCCACTGTGTCCTCTCTGTTTAGGGTCAGTCACAGTGGTCAGGTATTCTGCCACTGTGTCCTCTCTGTTTAGGTTCAGTCACAGTGGTCAGGTATTCTGCCACTGTGTCCTCTCTGTTTAGGGTCAGTCACAGTGGTCAGGTATTCTGCCGCTGTGTCCTCTCTGTTTAGGGTCAGTCACAGAGGTCAGGTATTCTGCCACTGTGTACTCTCTGTTTAGGGTCAGTCACAGAGGTCAGGTATTCTGCCACTGTGTACTCTCTGTTTAGGGTCAGTCACAGAGGTCAGGTATTCTGCCACTGTGTACTCTCTGTTTAAGGCCAAATAGCATTCTAGTTTGCTCTGTTTTTTTGTTAATTCTTTCCAATGTGTCAAGTAATTATCTTTTGGTTTTCTCATGATTTGGTTGAGTCTATTTGTGATGCTGTCCTGGGGCTCTGTGGGGTCTGTTTGTGTTTCTCTGTCTCTCGTTCTCTCTGCTTTCCCTCACTCTCTCTCCCTTTCACCCTCTCTCTCTGTGCCTGTTCTTCATCCTCCTCTATATCTAAAGAGGTCAACTCTAACTGGACTCTAGTTTATTATCCATTCTATCTAAAGAGGTCAACTCTAACTGGACTCTAGTTTATTATCCATTCTATCTAAAGAGGTCAACTCTAACTGGACTCTAGTTTATTATCCATTCTATCTAAAGAGGTCAACTCTAACTGGACTCTAGTTTATTATCCTCTCTATCTAAAGAGGTCAACTCTAACTGGACTCTAGTTTATTATCCATTCTATCTAAAGAGGCCAACTCTAACTGGACTCTAGTTTATTATCCTCTCTGTCTAAAGAGGTCAACTCTAACTGGACTCTAGTTTATTATCCTCTCTATCTAAAGAGGTCAACTCTAACTGGACTCTAGTTTATTATCCTCTCTGTCTAAAGAGGTCAACTCTAACTGGACTCTAGTTTATTATCCTCTCTATCTAAAGAGGTCAACTCTAACTGGACTCTAGTTTATTATCCTCTCTATCTAAAGAGGTCAACTCTAACTGGACTCTAGTTTATTATCCTCTCTGTCTAAAGAGGTCAACTCTAACTGGACTCTAGTTTATTATCCTCTCTATCTAAAGAGGTCAACTCTAACTGGACTCTAGTTTATTATCCTCTCTGTCTAAAGAGGTCAACTCTAACTGGACTCTAGTTTATTATCCTCTGTCTAAAGAGGTCACCTGCTTTAAGAGACCTGCTTTAAGA